>NW_026652278.1:115241030-115470536 GCF_009828535.3 Hylobates moloch
AAAGGAAAGGAAAGGAAAGGAAAGGAAAGGAAAGGAAAGGAAAGGAAAGGAAAGGAAAGGAAAGGAAAAGCATGTATGTTGATAAGTTTTGGGTCTGTGTCCCCACCCAAATCTCATGTCGAATTGTAATTCTCAATGGTGGAGGAGGGGCCTGGTGGGAGGTGAATGGATCATAGGAGCAGACTTCCCCTTGATGTTCTTGTGATAGTGAGTGAGTTCTTAGGAGATCTGGTTACTTGAAAGTGTGTAGCACCTTCCCCCTTCGCTCTCTCTCTCCTGCCAGCCATGTGAAGCTGGGCCTGCTTTCCCTTCACCTTCCGCCACAATTGGAAGTTTCCTGAGGCCTCCCCAGAAGCAGAAGCTGTATAGCCTGCAGAACCATGAGCCAATTAAACATCTTGTCTTTATAAATTACCCAGTCTCAGGTATGTCTTTATAGCAGTGTAACAATACACTAATACATATGTCAATTTAGTCTTCTAATTTTGATAAATAATGCCTAAAATTATAAACATAGTGAATATGGGATAGTTACTATGTGATTGTCTCTCATGGATCAGCAAGGTAGTACACTTGAACATTTTCTATGTATTGTAATTTCTGTTCTTTTTGTTTTTATACCTAAAATTTAGAAATTCTGGTTTAAAAGACTAGAAAGACCATTGTACTGAGATTCAGAAACTGAATCTCATCCCAGTTTTGATACTTACTGGTTGAATAACTGTAAGAAAGTTTTATTTTTGCTGAGGAGGGAAACAAGAATTTATTGAACACTTATAATATGTATTTCAGGCAATTTAGACATATACCTAATTTAATTCTGAGAAGAAAAGAATGGCATAATTAATCTTTTCATTTTATAAACAAAGCCGCCATTTTATAAACAAAGACTCAGAGAGATGAGTCACTTGCCAAGATCACTCAGGTAGTAGATGCCAGAACTGTGTTTCAAATCTGGCTCCAGTCTGTATATCCGTAAAGCTATCTCATGTAGACTTTCAGGGATTATGTGTCCTTATCTGTAAAAACCATGAGACTGATGAACTATAACGTCTCTTTATCCTGATAAAGACCTTCCTTTTTTCTCTTGGCATAATTTCTTTCTGAAGTAGTTGTGTTATCAATAGTTCATTGCTTTTCATTGCCATGTAGTATTCCATGCTAAGTATGTGCCACAGTTTGTTTAATCATTTGCCTGTTGAAGGACCTCTGGATTGGCTCCAGCTTTGGATTATTATAAGTAAAGATTCTCTGAACACTTGTACAGACTTTTGTGTGAACATCAGTCTTCATTTCTCTGGGATAGATGGCCAAGAATACAATTGTTGGGTCATGTAGTAGTTGCATGGTTAGGTTTTATGAAAAACTGCTGAACTGTTTTCCGGTGGCTGTACCACTTGGCATTCTCACCAGCAATATATGAATAACCCAGTTTCTTTGTATCTTTGCTGGCATTTAGTGTTGTCACTATTTGTTACTTTAGCTATTCCTTCAAGTGCGTAGTACTGATCTCATTGTGGTTTTAATTTGCCTTTCCCTAGTGGCTAATGATGCTGAACATTTTCTCATGTGCTAATTTGCCATCTGTGTTCCCTCCTTAGTAAAATGTCTGTTCATGTCTTTTGTCCACTTTCTAATTGGAGTGTTTGGTATTTTACTGTTGAGATTTGAGAGTTCTTTATATATTCTAGATACTCATTTTTTTTGGTTAGATATGTGGTTTGCAAATACTTTCTCCTATTCTATAACTTGCCTGTTTATGCTCTTATCATGGACTTTTACAAAGTACAAGTTTTTAATTTTGATAAAGTCCAATTTATCAATAAATCCTCGTTTGAATCATACTTTTGGTGTTAAGTCTAACAACTCTTTACCTAGCTGTAGATTCTAAAGATTTTCTCTTTTTTTTTTCTAAAAGTCTTATGTTTTACATTTAAGTCCATGACCCATGTTCAGCTAATTTTTGGATAAGGTGTGAGGTTTAGGTTTTTTGTTTTTCACTTTTAATTTTTTGCCTATGAATGTCCAATCATTTCAGCATCATTTGTGTAAAAGGTTACTCTTCCTCCACTGAATTGCTTTTACACCTTTATCAAGTTTGGTATATTTATGTGGGTTTATTTCTGGGATCTCTATTCTTTCCCATTGGTCTATGTGTCTACCCCTCTGCCAATGCCTTACTGTCTTAATTATGATTGCTATATAGTAGATGTTTTTATCAACTAGAGTGATTCCTCCTAGTTTATAATTCTTTTTAAAAATGTAATCTATTCTAGGACCTGTACCTTTTCACATATATTTTGGAATAAGTTTGCTTATATCTACAAAACACCTTGTTGGAAATTTGATAGGCATAACATTAAACCCATAGGTCAATTTGGGGAGAATTTTCATCTTTACTATGTCGTGTCCTTAAGTCCAAAAACATGGCATGTCTCTCCATTATTTAGGTCTTATTCAATGTCTTTCATCAGCATTTTGTAATTTCAACATACAGATCCTATACATGATTTGTTAAGTTTATACCCAAGCCTTTAATTTTTCTTTGGAGTAATCTTAAGTGGTATTGTGTTTTAAATTTTGCTTTGCACATTACTGTTAGTATATATTAATGCAATTGATTTTTGTGTGTTAATTTTGTGTCCTATCCTGCAGCTCCGATGAACTTACTTATTAGTTCTATGAGTTTATTTGTAGATTCCTTAAGAATCACAGATGGGAATCATGTCACCTCAAATAAGGACAGGTTTAGTTCTTCCTTTCTAATCTACATGGCTTTCATTTATGTTTTCTTACCTTATTGTAGTGGTTAGAACTTTCAGAACTGTGTGAACAAAAGTAGTGAGAGTGGACATTCTTGCTTTGTCTCTAATCTTAGAGAGAAAGCATTCAGTTTTCACCATTAATTACAATGTAAACTGTAGGTTTGTTATAGATGCTCTTTACTAACTTTCTCATCCCTAACTTGATGAGAGTGTTTTTGTCTTCTGTTTTTGTTTTTTCTTTTTATCATAAATGGGTATTGGATTTTGTCAAATGCTTTTTCTGCATCGATTGATAGATCATGTGATTTTTCTTCTTTAGCCTAGATTATATTGATTGATTTTTAAATGCTAAATCAGTCTTGCAAACCTGGAATAAATCCCACTTGTCTCTTGTTTTATTTACAATATTTATGGTTTGTGTGTTTTCTTTTGATCTTCATATTTGGATGCTTCTTTTCATGTTAATTTTCTTTTTTTTTTTTTTTTGAATCAGAGTCTGGCTCTGTCACCCAGGCTGGAGTGCAGTGGCGCAATCTCGGCTCACTGCAAGCTCCGCCTCCCGGGTTCACGCCATTCTCCTGCCTCAGCCTCTCCGAGTAGCTGGGACTACAGGGGCCGGCCACCACGCCCGGCTAATTTTTTTGTATTTTTAGTAGAGACAGGGTTTCACCGTGGTCTCGATCTCCTGACCTCGTGATCCACCCACCTCGGCCTCCCAAAGTGCTGGGATTACAAGCGTGAGCCACCGCGCCCAGCCTCATGTTAATTTTCTTATCTATGGAACAAGATGATTGTATTACTTTCCAATTGCTGCTGTAACAAATTAACACAAATTTGGTGGCTTAATACTTTTAATATTTTACAGTTATGGAGGTTAGAAGTCCAAAATGGATCTTACGGGACTAAAATCAAGGTGTCGGGGTCCTGTATTGCTTCCTGAGACTTCTAGAGGGGAATCAGTTTTCTTGCTTTCTCTAGCTTCTAGAGGCTTCCCTCATTCCTTTACTCATGGCCACTTCTACCTTCAAAGCCAGCAGAGGCTGGTTGAATCTTTCTCACGTTGCATCATCCTGACCTCTTTTGCTGTGCCCCTATTCCATTTTTAAAGATTTTTTTTTTTTTTTTTTAGACGGAGTCTCGCTCTGTCACCCAGGCTGGAGTGCAGTGATGCAATCTCAGCTCACTGCAACCTCCGCCTCCTGGATTCAAGTGATTCTACTGCCTCAGCCTCCTGAGTAGCTGGGCTTACAGGCGTGTACTACCATGCCTGGCTAACTTATGTATTTTTAGTAGAGACGGGGTTTTACCGTGTTGGTCAGGCTGGTCTCGAACTCCTGACCTCATGATCCACCTGCCTCGGCCTCCCAAAGTGCTGGGATTACAGGTGTGAGCCACCGCGCCCAGCCAGGATGTTTCTGAATACACTACACCCTCCCTCCCAACTACAAAACCTAGTTTTATGGTCAACTGCTATTGACCATATTATGGTCTCCCTATTTTATGGTCAACTGATTGGCAACATTAATTCTATCTGCAACTCTAATTCTCCCTTGCCATATAGCATAACATATTCACAGGTTCTGGGGATTAGGACATGGACCTCTTTGGGGGTGGAGCATTATTCTGTATACCACATGATGTATGTAAGAGGGTTTTGCAAATTTTAATGCACTCTTTTAATATGTATTGAGCATTAACAATGTGCCAGGCACTGTGCAAGATGCTAACCTCAGCTTAGTTTTCTCTGCTGCAAATAAGCACTTGTCTTCACTTCAAAAGTTTTTTTATTCTTGGCAGTAAATCTCACACAATCCCTTTCACAAGCAGTACTGGGCTACTTAGAGTTCTTGAAATCCATCAAGGTTTTTCAAAATTGCATGACTTGGAACATGTTTGTTTTTCCTAGATTGTCACTCTCTGGCCCCTTCTGCTTAATCAGGAAAGCCTGCTCCGTTTCCTCCCTCCAAACCCCTAGCTCTGTGATTCTTATTGCAGATGCTGGTGCCTCCATTACGACCCTTTGCACACTGCTAACAATGTTTCCACACTGTGCTATAATCTCCAGTTTATTGTACAACATCTCCAGTAGACCAGTAAGGTACATGAAAGTACGGATTGAGTTTTTATTTACTTTATATCCTCAGTGCCTAGCACAATTTCTGGAGCAAACTTGGCACTCAGTATTTTGCTGAATATATGAACAGCCCCTTAATCCTAAAGATTTGCATTCAACTTCTTTTGTTTTCTGCTTCATGGATTCTGCTAATTTATCCAACTATTTGCTCTATGCATAGGACTCAAATACCACGTTACCACTTTCCCAAATTTTTGGTGTTTGCTGGAAAGACCTCATTCTCATGGGATTCGCCATATAATTTCAGACTCACTGTGTGCAAAATATAATTTTTAAAATTTTCCTGCCAAATAAGCCCTGTTTAAAATTCAGGTTAACACTGTCTCTACCTTCTATTAGCTCAAAACTTTCATGTTGCCTTTCTCTTTTTCGAATCACATGTCCAATCTGTTGCCAAGGCTCATGAATTGCCCTCTCACAAATTTTTTTGTTTTATTCTGTTTTATTTCTTCCGGAGTTTCAGGACTTCACCAGGAATTAGAAAAGTGTATTCATAAAAACTCTGCTCATTTGATATTTTAGATCCCTCACTGAGATAAAATAATTGTGTACAGAATGTATAATGAGACTTTCAGATAATACTGTCTTTGCAAAAGAATTTTTTGCTGCTATTTCCATTTTTTCTTGCTACTGCTTCAAATACAAGCAGAAATATATCCGGTTCTTAGTTTCATTATTTGTTAGTTTTACTACAATCACAGTTATATTGTTTGATTCTATACCTTTGTGTTGAGTGAAATCAAAATATTTTACCCTAAAATACATTTCTTTGACATCTTTTGAAATGGCTGCCACGTGGCCAGCAGGCTGAAGAGTGCTGCAAAGCTATCTTTTGCGGGAGAAATTTGCATCAGTAGAGAATCTCCATTAATGCAGCCAGACTTTCCCTTTCTAGGCCTTTCCTGGATGTAGGAGAGATTAACTAAGAGTCTGACACCTTTAAAGGTCTGAAAAGAAACATTTACCATCTACACTTCCTGAAGGCTGCTACCTATGAGGCTTCATCTACATAACAAGGCCATCTTCACTAACCAAGCCTCTTCTTTTCTTCCTCCCATAACCTGTCTTAACACTAACGACTGTTTTTGGCCATGCTCTGAGCCAGCATTCTTTTTGTAACCTCAGGAGGGTATATAAGTTTCTGTACTTCATTGAGGAGTTTGGTCTTCATTCTGAAGGCTCTCATGCATGTTAAACAAATTTGTACACCTTTTCTCTTTTTAGTGAATCTAACCTGTGGCAGTGATTTTTAGTGAACTGTTAGGGGGCCAAGGGCCTTCGCCTCCACAGTGTAGAATACCAAGATATAACTATGGAATATGTAGGTGGTAATAGAGGATATATATCTTTATGTCACTTTGGGTTTAGAGAAAATGAAATTAGGAAGAACAGTCTCAGGTTTTTCTTGACTTCTGAAAATAACCCGAGATACTTGACAATAGTTCACAGGAGGAAATTACATGAAATAGATGTTGTAACATGGAGAATATAATATACTGTTTCCTCCTGTCTTACTCAGGGTTAAGGAGTTTTCATTTTTAAAGTAAATGTTTGTTTCTGCATGACTAATAGCTTAAGGAAAATAATTCTCATATTTTAACAAAGAATTTAAGAAATTCCCTTAGAACTCAGACCTAGCTAGGGTGACTACAAATACAGTATGCATACATTTGACAAAATTACCACTTCCTATCTTAGTACCAGAAGAAAAAGCAAGATAGAGAGCCAGCCTTGTTGGGAGATGAAAAAGAAGGAAACGAGACAAACTCCTAGGTATTAGACAAGTCCTCCCCCAGCCCAGCACCACCTCAGAGCCCCATACATCTACCTCCTTCCCAAACACGTAAACTGATGTCAAATAACATAATATGAACTGATTTGTGCAAATAATTGCAAATACTTTATAATTAAACATCTAGGGAATTATATATGTGAAATAGATATCTCTGCACATACTAAAGATTTAATTGCATCCTGGATTAAAAGAAATTTTGACCCAAGATTGAAAACAGGTGCTCAATCACTTCAGGTCCCAACGGTTGCTTTGTAAGCGACGGACACTGGATTCTGTGCCTTCAAAAATGTTTTCCCCAACCTCATTGTTTTTTGCCAAATACTCATTAAAGAAGAAACACAAAGAACTCCGCTGTTAGATTTTTTTTCTGGGTTTCTTGAATGTTAGAAATCAACAGGATTAGCAATGTTTGATTGGAAAATTTTCTTAAGCATTTACTCTTGTGATTTGTCTCTAATCTGGAAGGAAACAGCTGACTTACTAAATCACCGTGTTACATCTTATTCTTCCAGCTTGTGAAAATTCAGTATCTGGAAATTAGATTGTGACTTGTCTCACTTTCTACCTTTATGTTTTTAACTTTATTCAAGTGAGGAAATAACATGTAATGGGAAGGTATTAGATATTCTTCCTCTTATTTTGCTGATGGGACAGTGAGCCCATCCAAAAAAGACATAAAAATGTATTTGAATAGAGAAATATACTAACAATTCTTGTTACTACTTTGTTGACTTGATCATTATAGAAAACAGAAGTAATTTGAATTTCCCCACTCAGTCCAGGAATTAGAGAGATCCTTTATTTAATTACACAACATACATGGATTGAGCCTCGGGCACTGTGCTGGGGACTGTGGTATAATGGTGAACACAACAGATGCATCCTGGAGCCTTATAGTCTAGAAGGAAAGACAGATTTTAAACAAATTATTCTAAATAAATAATTAATTGCAACTGTGAAAAATTTTACAAAGAAGTACAAAGTATCTAAGAATCATGTCATTGAGGGAGACATATCATGCAAAGCTTCTGAGGTTAGAAAAACCTTGGCACACTCCGGAAACTGAAAAAGCTCCAATGCAGCTGCAGCATAAAGAACTGAGGTGTGGCTGGAGAGAGAGGCAGGGGCCAGATCACAGTGATCTGAGGCTGTGTTACCAAGTTGGGATTGGATCCTGCAGACAATGGGAAGCAACTGAAGAATTTTTATGTTAAAAAAAAAAAAAAAGTGATCAGATTTGTGTTTCAGGACTATCACACTAACGACAGCGTATAAACTAGTTTGGGTAAGCATTGATATGACTTGTGGCAGTGGTGTTACTGGAGAGCTTGTGAGAGACACAGAAAGTAGAACTGTCTTCTTGGTAACTGATGGGGTATAAGGAGTAAGGAGAAGGTTTTTGATTTGATCAAGTGAGTAGACAGTAGTGTCTTATACAGAGACAGGACATACTAGAGGAGGAGATTTTAGTGTGTATGTGAGGAGAGGACATCATGTGTTCTCTTTTGGAGCTACTGAGTTACAGGTGACTGTAAAATATCTACACAGAATAAGCACTTATTTATAAGGGTCTGATGCTGAAAAGTGAAATCCAGGCTGGAGATATTTGGTTATGATTATGGTAAAGAAGCCATGGGAGTGCTGAGATCACTTAGAAAGACAGTGTGGTGTGACAGAAGATGACAGAACAGTATGACCATAGATCCCAGTGTGCCTGGGATAGTCTTAGTCAACATCCATTGCCCCAGCACAATCATTAATTGTGCCCCTTGATAGAGTTTGAATATGTGTCCCCACCCAAATCTCATGTTGAAATATAATCCCTAGTGCTGGAGTTGGGGTCTGGTGGAAGGTGTTTGGATCATGGGGGCAGACCCCTCATGCGTGCTTGGTGATAAGTGAGCTCTTGCTCTGAGTTCACATGAGATCTGGTTGTTTAAAAGTGTGTGGCACTTGTACTTCCCTCCTCCCACTCTCCCACTCGCTCCTGCTTTTGCCATATGATGTGCCTGCTCTCCCTTCACCTTCTGTCATGACTGTAAGCTTCCTGAGGCCTCCCTAGAAGCTGAACAGATGCCAGCACCTTGCTGCCTGTAAAGCCTGCAGAACTATAAGCCAATCGAACTTATTTTCTTTATATTCATAAATAACCCAGTTTCAGGTATATCTTCATAGCAATGCAAGAATGGCCTAACAGAAAATTGGTACTGAGAAGTGGGGCATTGCTATAAAGATACTGAAAATGTGGAAGCAGCTTTGGAACTGGGTAATAGGCAGAGGTTGGAAGAGTTTAGTGGGCTCAGAAGAAGACAGGAAGCTGAGGGAACGTTTGGAATCTCTTAGAGACTGGTTAAGTGATTGTGACCAAAATACCTTCACCCACAAACCTCAAATCCCCAAGTGCACACAGGCACAGACACACACCTACATCCACAGGCAAAGAAAATTAAGGTAGCAAGGAGGCAAATCTACACTGTATTAATGAGGTTTTCTGTATAAAATTAGAGGTAAAGCTTGAATAAGGTACAAATGCATGTTAAAAAGTAAAGCCACATGTCCATTTAAAAACATTCCCTGGGCTGGGCGTGGTGGCTCACGCCTGTAATCCCAGCACTTTGGGAGGCTGAGGTGGGTGGATCACAAAGTCAGGAGATCGAGACCATCCTGGCTAACATGGTGAAACCCCGTCTCTACTAAAAATACAAAAAATTAGCCGGGCGTGGTGGCAGGCGCCTGTAGTCCCAGCTACCCGGGAGGCTGAGGCAGAAGAATGGCGTGAACCCCGGAGGCAGAGCCTGCAGTGAGCCGAGATCTCGCCACTGCACTCCAGCCTGGGCAACAGAGCCAGACTCCGTCTCAAAAAAAAAAGAAAAAAAATTCCCTGTTATTTGCTTTTTCTTTATTTTTAATAAACATTTTACTTTGAAAAATTTTATTAATCACATAAATCCCTTGGAGGCTGAAAATGTTTCTTGCTTGACAAATCATATAAGACATTTCAAGGCCAATGCAATGGCTCTAAATGCTTGAAGATTTTGTTCCTAGTGACAATATGGGAAATTGAAGATGGGGGAAGGAAAGTTCTATATTACAGGGGATGCTGAATATTTCATTTCTTTGGACATATCTTCATAAAGACACCACTAGTAAGCAGTATGGCAGAAAAAAAGGAGCTTTATACAGTGCACCTTTTAGTCAGAAAATAAAAACAGGTTTCTTATGCATTTAATTGCCATGCAGAAAAAAGCTTTAAGGCAACTCATAATTTTCTGCATCTGATTATCAACACTGACCTATATTTACACTTGAGCTTTGTGTGTATGGAATGGGAGACAGGGTCTCACTCTTGCCCAGGCTAGAGTGAAGTGGTGTAATCACCGCTCACTACAGCCTTGACCTTCCCAGGCTCAGGCGATCCTGCCACCTCAGTCTCCTGAGTAGTTCGGACTGTAGGCGCACATCCGCAGCTAATTTTTGCAGAAACAGAGTCTTGCTGTGCTGCCCAGGCTGGTCTCGAACTCTTGGGCTCAAGTGATGCGCCTGCATCGGCCTCCCAAAGTGCTGGGATTACAGGTGTGAGCCACAGCGCCCAGCCTAGTGAAGAGATTTAATTAATAAGGGGAATAACTCCTTTATTTTTACCTTCATATTTCCTGATTGAAACTTTCTTATTGTTTTCTGTATTAGGTCCCACAAAAATAGTGTCCAATTCAAAGATAAATTTGGGGACTTAAGTACAATATTTCAACCACTAACACACACGTGTGTTATGAGCCCTGAATAGGAATAAGATATCTTCAGAAATGTGGGTGGTACTTGGGATCTGCCTCACAAGAAGATTGCATGTGAAATTCTCTGAAGGTTCCCTGTGATGCACAAGGCAGAAGAAGCAGGTGTACACGAAAAATCAGAAGAACCAAAGCTCCAGGTTCGTGGTCTTCGATGTGAGAGATTTGCCATTCCCAAAGACATTGTTGTTTCTACTACATGTGGCTTAGCAAGCAGGACGTGGGGAGGGCCCTGGCAAGACATGAAAGGGAAGCTTGATATCAGAGGTGAGACCCAGTACTATAGAAATGAGTGCTTTTTCTTCTTAAAATTTGGGACTAGAATAAGTAAATGTGATATATTCTTACAGTGGAATATTGAGCATTTATTTCAATAATGTTTTAAATATCCATTGTCATCTCGTTATATAAACACATCGGAAAACATGCACAGGAAAAAAGACATCTACCGCCATTTTGTTTCTTCCCAGTTCCACTTTGTGTATAACTAGTTGTACTTCGTTTTCTAGCCTTGGATATTTGTGTGGTTGTCTACTGTATATTTATAAGAATCCCAGGACGAGCACCGGGACTCATGCCTGTAATCTCAGCACTTTGGGAGGCTGAGGTGGGCGGATCACTTGAGGCTAGGAGTTTGAGACCAGCCTGGCCAACATGGCGAAACTCTGTCTCTACTAAAAGTTCAAAAATTAGCTGGAGATGGTGGCACATGTCTGTAGCCCCAGCTACTTGGGAGGCAGAGGCAGCAAAATAGCTTGAACCCGGGAGGTGGAGCTTGCACTGAGCCGTGATCGCGCCATTGCACTCCAGCCTGGGCTACAGAGCAAGACTCTGTCTCAAAAAAAAAAAAAAAAAAAGAATCCCTCTTCACCTAAACTTACCTTGCAATCTAACTATGACGAACACATGGCATTTCTTATGTCTCAGTTTTCTTGCCCAGATGACTGCCGTGACTTCCTAGCAACTGAGAGAAATGACCGCCTCTGCCCCTTCATCCTCTTTCCTACTGCCAAGGTGATCTTTCTCCTATTACTCCTAGGGCATGCACTTTTAATTTTTACTTTTATTTACCTATTAATTTTGAGACAGAGTCTCGCTCTTGTCTCCCAGGCTGGAGTGCAATGGTGCGATCTCAGCTCACTGCAACCTCTGCCTCCTGGATTCAAGCAATTCTCCTGCCTCAGCCTCCCAAGCAGATGGGATTACAGGCGTGCGCCGCCATGCCTGGCTAATTTTTGTATTATTAGTAGAGACGGGGTTTCACCAGGTTGGCCAGGCTGGTCTGAAACTCCTGACCTTAAGTGATCCGCCCGCCTAAGCCTCCCAAAGTGCTGGGATTACAGGTGTGAGCCACCGTGCCCAGCTAGGCATGCATTTTAGCTCTAGAAATGGATTTAAAGTTGTGTTGTGTGCAGTTGCCCTACTGACCCATCCTTGCTTCCTTCAGTGCAGTTCCATCTTATCTCTTTTATAGTCTAGGTTTTCAAATAGCACTTTTTGAGGACAGGGGGAAATAGGTCACTACTAAACAAGCTTGAAAACCACTCTTCTACAGAATACTGTGCAACTTCTTTACATGGAATGTGATCTGATCTCTGCTTTCCTATCTAGCCTTCCCTTTTTTACTTCTACCTTCTTACCCTCTGAACTCCATATATGCTGTATTAGTCTGTTCTCATGCTACTAAGAAAGACATACCCGAGACTGGGTAATTTATAAAGGAAAGAGGTTTAATTGACTCACAGTTCAGTGTGGCTAGGGAATAGGCCTCAGGAAACTTAAAATCATGGCGGAAGGGGAAGCAAACATGTCTTTCTTCACATGGTGGCTGGAAAGAGAAGTGCCGAGCAAAGGGGGAAAAACTATCAGATCGGGCCAGGCACAGTGGCTCACGCCTGTAATCCTAGCACTTTAGGAGGCCCAGGTGAGCAGATCACAAGGTCAGGAGTTCAAGATCAGCCTGGCCAACATGGTGAAACCCCATCTCTACTAAAAATACAAAAATTAACTAGGCATGATGGCAGGCGCCTGTAATCCCAGCTAGTCAGGAGGCTGAGGCAGGAGAATTGCTTGAACTCGGGAGGCAGAGGTTGCAGTGAGCTGAGATCGTGCCACTGTGCTCCAGTCTGGGAGACAGATTAAGACTCCATCTCAAAAAAAAAAAAAAAAAAAGAAAAGAAAATCAGATCTCGTGAGAAGTCACTGACTATCACGAGAACAGCATGGGGCTAACTGCTCCCATGATTCAATTACCTCCCACCAGGTCCCTCCCACAACACGTGGGTATTATAGGAACTACAATTCAAGATGAGATTTGGGTGGAGACATAGCCAAACCATGTCATGTGCCATGACCATTCTGCCCTCTATACCTTTGCACACTCAGCTTTTAGAATGTCCTCCTTCTAGCTCCACCCACCACCAATGTTGTCTGCCATCCACCAAAGCTAAGCTCAGTGTGCCCTTCTCTGTGCAATATTCCCAATTCTCCCAGACAGACTTTGATGCTTATATTTATCAGGCTTATTGCTTATTAAGGAGCAGAAACTGAGTCAAGCCATCAAATATGATAAAAGAGAGATAGGAATTTCATGAGAATCAACAAAAATAAACCATCATAAGACTGTGCCACCTGAAGTGTCAAAGAGCTTTAGAGACCTCAAGCAATAGGCTGGGGGTAGATCTTCAATGGAATGTCCTGTTATTGTCAGAGCAGTTCAGCTATCCTTTTCTGTCTACTTCTCTTCTCTCTACCAAATAACTTCCTCACCGTCTACTCTGTATACCTGATTTCAAATTCTTGTTCTCCCACATGCCGGCTATATAATCTTTGGCAAACTACTAAATAAATCACTTTGTGTGTCATCTGTACAAAGGTGAGATAGGAAAAGCATAAGATTATTGAAGGAGAATATGTTAGCTATTGTAGTCCATCAATTCCCAAATGCACATTTTCATCCACGTTTTAATACCTCTGAAGTCGGGCTGGATTTTACAATTGCAGTCTGGCAGACAGGAGTCAAGTTGTGAGGTAGTTGTTATTGCCTGCCCATGTGCAAACGTGCTTGTTATTCCTGGCTGCATGACTGAACAACTGCAGCCTCTCCATGTTTGACTCAGGAAACTATTTAAGGACCATTTGAGGCAGGACTATGAGTCCTGGCTGCTGTCTGAAAACCTTTTATTGACACTTTTTGATAAGATCAAGAACATTCCAGTATCAAAACACAGAATAGGTTTTGGAAAAAATCCAGAAAACAATGATGCAGCACTCTTTTAAGAACTGCTACATCTTTTAAGAAATGCTGCCCAATGCTCTTGATGGCCACAAGATTATCTTCTATAGAAAAACACAAGCATTGCCGGGCGCAGTGGCTCACGCCTGTAATCCCAGCACTTTGGGAGGCCGAGGCAGGCGGATCACCTGACGTTAAGAGTTCGAGATCAGCCTGGCCAACATGGTGAAACCCCATCTCCACTAAAAATACAAAAATTAGCTGGGCATCGTGGCAGGCGCCTGTAATCCCAGCTACTCACGAGGCTGAGGTAGGACAATTGCTTGAACCCAGGAGATGGAGGTTGCAGTGAGCGGAGATTGTGCAACAGCACTCCAGCCTGGGCGACAGAGCGAGACTCCGTGTCAAAAAGGAAAAAAAAAAAAAAGAAAAACATAAGCATTAATGACTGAGTCAAAAAGTAATTCAGAAAAATCAGACTCTGAATGTGAAGTAGTTTTAGGGACCCCAATAAATTTATTTTGCTTACGTTTTTCTTTTCAGGTGTGCACAAGAATGATGTGTGATAAAATCTGTGCATAAATCAGCATTAAAAAGCCCTATTAATAAGTATTTAATATAAAACTATAAGTGATAAGGAAGCATTGTGTCAAGAGTGAAATAGCAGCATTTAAAAAATTTTCATTGTAGTCCATAAAAGAAAAATGCATCATATAATTGACATCTTAGATTTGATGAAATGTGATATTTGGCCAGGCACAGTGGCTCCTGCCTGCAATACCAGCACTTTAGAGGCCAAGGCAGGCAGATCACGAGATCAGGAGTTAAAAAGCAGCCTGACCAACATGGTGAAACCCTGTCTCTACTAAAAATGCAAAAATTAGCCAGAGGTGGTGGCACACACCTGTAATCCCAGCTACTCAGGAGGCTGAGGCAGGAGAATCACTTGAACCTGGGAGGCAGAGGTTGCAGTGAGCCAAGATCGTGCCACCACACGCCAGCTTGGGTGACAGAGCAAGACTGTCTCAAAAGAAAAAAAAAAGAAACAAGGAAGAAATGTGATATTTTGGTTATTATTACCTAAAGATTTTTGTTTAGTCATCACTTTTACTAACTCATGGTCCCGCATTGCCCTTCTCTTCATGACTTTGAAGATTCTATTTCATAAAGTAACTGCCTTGGCCGGGGGCGGTGGCTCACGCCTGTAATCCCAACACTTGGGAGGCCGAGGTGGGCGGATCACGAGGTCAGGAGATCGAGACCATCCTGGCTAACACGGTGAAACCCCGTCTCTACTAAAAATACAAAAAATTAGCCGGGCAAGGTGGCGGGCTCCTGCAGTCCCAGCTACGTGGGAGGCTGAGGCACGAGAATGGCGTGAACCCTGGGGGCGGAGCTTGCAGTGAGCCGAGATCGCGCCGCTGCATTCCAGCCTGGGCGACAGCGAGACTCCATCTCAAAAAAAAAAAAAAAAAGTAACTGCCTTATTCTCTCCATAATTTCCAGACTGGAGCAGCTCATTCTTTTTTTCTAACAGTCTTTTTTTTTTTAATTAAAAAAAAAAAAAAGAGAGAGAGAGAAACCAAGACATCTTTAGGCTATGGCCCAGGCTATGGATTGGCTGTCTTTAGATCTTGAGCCTGAGCCCATCCCTATTCCCATCAACTGTGGAGGCACGGCCTAGAGCTAGCCCATGAATTTGTTTTCATCTTTGCATCCCTAATACTTTTAGCACAGTACCACACCTAGTACCAATACATAGTTGTTAGATTGATGGGGGTATGAATCAAAATTATCTTGGAAGCAAGCGAAGTCCATGACTCACTTACCACATAGAGCTGGACAATGAATTGAAAAGTTTTAATTGTTTTTTTCAAATCACAATAGCATCCGTACCTTACTTGCTATTACAAATATTTGATCTCAATTTTCTATAAGTGTAGTATTTGAGATTTTTTCATGGATTAAGGTTTCCTAGTATCTATACATTATCTTCACTGGGGAATTTTTCAGCAATCATTTTGATGGTCTAATTGATTAACTTTTTAATGGAACATAAATACTGCTTGATATCTCTGGGCTACAGCAGCAAAATATAATCAATATTCCATTCCTTGAGTTGGCCAGACATAGCTATAAAATATTAGTGATCTCTTATGCACACTTTTCTCTCTGAAAATGCTTTTTTTCTCCTCTTACTTCTTTCAAAATTGAACAGAAGTGAATGGAAGAGATAGCAATGCCTCTATCTTTTCTGATGAATATAGATTCATCAATTTTATTGTCTTTGGTATCAAGCCCAGATCGTCATATTGGCATTAAGATCCCTCTGTAATTCGTCCTTAGCTTACTTACCCAATTTTGACAAGAAATCTTCCCTTCCACTCATGTAAGTCTTGTAAATTGACCACAGTCACGATGTGCCTATCACCTATTTGCACCTTCCAGTATTTCCTTGTGCCATGCGCTAAGGGTAAGCTGTCTTTTTCTTTTCCTCTTCTATGAATCCTATTTTAGGATAAGGTTCAACTTCTTCTTCCTATAATGATTAATACTTTATATTTTATAGCAATATATAATTTATGCTATGTGTTAACATAAATATTTCTCTTTGCTCTTAATTCTCAATACAGCACCCTTTTAACATTTAGCATAGCAGATCTTTCATAGCAGATCTTTTTTTTTTTTTTTTTTTGAGATGGAGTCTCGCTCTGTGACCCAGGCTGGAGTGCAGTGGCGGGATCTCGGCTCACTGCAACCTCCACCTCGCGGGTTCAAGTGATTCTCCTTCCTCAGCCTCCCGAGTAGTTGAGTAGTTGGGATTACAGGTGCCCACCACCACGCCCGGCTAATTTTTGTATTTTAGTACAGATGGGGTTTTGCCATGTTGGTCAGGCTGGTCTTGAACTCCTGACCTCAGGTGATCCACCCACCTCAGCCTCCCAAAGTGCTGGGATTACAGGTGTGAGCCATCGTGCCCGGCCGATAGCAGATCTTTAAACATTTTGAAGATAACCATCAGCTGCAAAACCTCTTATGACTTTCAAAAAAAATCCAGAGTCTTTATTATGGGCTACAAGGCTCTAAATGATATAGCTGTAGCCTTCGTTTCTGACCTCCTCTTTACCATGTTTCCTCTCCCTAGTTCCACGTGATATTTCCTAGGGCCTTTGCACTGGCCATTTCTCCTGCTGGATTCCTGCTTCCCCAGTAGTGGCTCACTCCCTCACCTCATCATGGCTCTGCCCAAATCTCACTTCCTCAGAGAGACCCTTCTTGGCCACCCTCGCTAAAGCAGTCATCACCTCTCAACCCCTATCACTCCAGCCAAGCTTCATTTTCTCATGGCAGTACTTACCATTACTGTCACAAAATATTAATTTGTTTATTGCCTGTCTCTTCCTTCTACATGTGAACTCTCATAAGGAATGAGGACAGGGGCTTTGTCTGTCTTGTTCATAATGCATTCATCCTCCTTGGCATGATGTAGGTGCTTAGTAAATATTTATTAAACAAATGCATAAATTATTGAGAGTATGAATAAAAAAACTGAATTAGGTTTGATCTCCAAACCTAATTCTGTGTAGTGTATCCACTTCACAGGTGACTATTTGGGATTTGGGAGGGAAAGAGATTTGTGAAAGTAACATGGCCAGTGAAGGAAACAAGCCAAAGTAGAAGACATTCCTGTTATTCTCAGCTGCTTAAAATTTCCCGTTACTCACTGTCCTCTTTCTTTTGTATCTTCCTCTAGGAGGCTGGTTGTCTTATTTAATATACGTAAAAATGTAAATTGATACTTTGTTTTTCTTTCCAGACTTTAACTCAGCCTGAGCACTCATCTTACTCCATACACATGACTTCTATTGATTTATGTGTTAGAAAAATCCAAATCCATCTTGAAAAGGGAGACATTTTCCAATATTGAGATTATTTACCATATATACAATATCCCATATACAATATTGATATACAATATTGAGATATTTCAAGAGAATGTGATGTAAGCCCAGATAATATTAACAATACAAGGAATATTTACAAGGGCTCATATTGTAAATATATATTTACAATTACACAATATACTTGCAATTATACAATATGAATATAAAGATTTGCACAGTTGTAGTATTATTGGAATAAGTACCTTTTCTAAGTAACTTCAAGTGGGCAAACACCTTTATCGATATATTAATTCTTATATATTAGCTAAAACTCAATGTCCCCACTACTTTATCTTCTCCATCAATACTGTAACTTCCTATAGACAGATATAGTCTTTTCATGTCTTTAGATTCCTCAAAAAGTAGCCAATGTATATAATGAATTTTTTTGCAGTTTTATTAAAAGCTAACATTCTAAACCATATGGCAGTATTGCAAAAGAAAAAAGAAAATAATGTAAAGCGGTGATCACTGTGAAAACCCAGTTCCTAGACTCAAGTACATTTTTTGTTTGAAATTTGAAATGACTTATTTTTAACAATAGGTGGCGCTTCACAGGTTTTTTTGTGTGTTAGGTTAAATGCACTGGCTATATGAAATATATCTGTGCTATCAATTTTTTAAGTTAATACAAGAACATTGATTCATATAATACATTGGTAAGTAATGGAAACTATTGCTGTTAAACTTACCGTATTTATGGAGCATCAAAACTAACATTCTAAAAGATTATTAAAAAAAGCAGCAGCAAATATACCTTTTGAAAATATGTAGGATTCTGTTTTTTTACTTTTCTATTTATTTTCAACTTTTATAAATGTTATTCAATCACTTTTTAAAATATACATTTGCTTTTTTTAACTCAATGACCACAAAGAGTTTACAAATTTTATAGAAGGGATTTTTACTATTTATAATGATCTCTATCTTAACTAGAAGTACAATATTAATGATTGAAAATTCCAGATAAATGATAAGGTGAGCAGGGCTCAGCAGGTGTGTAATCTCAAATTATTAGCAGATAGCTGCTCCAAAATCCCTCGCCCTCATGCACACACATGCACACATACAGCAATACTATTATTAAAATCAGAGTTCTCAGGCTCAGAAAAACAAAAGTAAAATGGAATTGCCTCAAAGCAGTTATAAAAATCATTATTTGGGGTGAAGGACCTAGAAAAAGGGGGCCTTAAACATTTCCTCATCATACAATGTGATTGAGGCAATGATAACTAATAATTTGTACAGAACTTTAAAGCTTACAAAGTCCTTGCATATATAATGAGTCATTCAGTAGCACTAGGATTTGGGAAGATCAAGTATTTTTATTAACTTCAGGTTATTGATGAGAAAGCAGGTTCAGAGAAATTAAGTGAAGGTTACCTAGCTAGAAGCTGGCAAAGTTGGGACTTCATATCATCTGATCCTATATCTGGTACTCTTTTTCATAATACCATGCTATTTTCCTAGTTATAATACTGGACATAGGGGCATTATGATTAAATATGACACATAAGCTAAAGTTATAGACCGTGATATACAATTGTGGATAATATCGTCAGAACTCAGGTCTTCAATACATGTATCCTATCTATTATTATAGACCATTTGAAATGTTTATATAAATGGAGTTATTAGAAATGTGCCAAGAAAATTACAAATCAAGGGAAACTCTAAGTATAAACTTTTTTTTTATTTTTTATTTTTATTTTTTTGAGGCAGAATCTCACTCTGTCGCCCAGGCTGGAGTGCAGTGGCGCGATCTTGGCTCACTGCAAGCTCCGCCTCCCAGGTTCACGCCATTCTCCTGCCTCAGCCTCCCGAGTAGCTGGGACTACAGGCGCCCGCCACCACGCCCGGCTAATTTTTTTGTATTTTTTAGTAGAGACGGGGTTTCACCGTGTTAGCCAGGATGGTCTCCATCTCCTGACCTCGTGACCCGCCCGCCTCAGCCACCCAAAGTGCTGGGATTACAGGCGTGAGCCACCGCGCTCAGCAAACATATTTTTTAAAAACCTCTTTTGGGAAGTTTTGTATGTTTTCTTTTTTCTTTTTTTTTTCTTTTCTCTTTTTTTTTTTGAGATGGATGGAGTCTTGTTCTGTCACCTAGGCTGGAGTGCAGTGGTGCGATCTCTGCTCACTGCAACCTGTGCCTCATGGGTTCAAACAATTCTCCTGCCTCAGCCTCCAGAGTAGCTGGGATTACAGGCACCCACCACCATGCCCGGCTCATTTTTGTATTTTTAGTAGAGACAGGGTTTTGCCACGTTGGGAAGGCTGGTCTCCAGCTCCTGACCTCAGGTGATCCGCCCCCTCGGCCTCTCAAGTGCTGGGATTACAGGCGTGAGCTACCGTGTCCGGCCTTCCTTTTTCAGTATTAGTCATTCTCTATTCTTAAAGGGTATGGCTATAGTTGTTTTATCAAATAAATATTCTACTTTTTTTCTCTTCAAATAAAGGATAAACTGTAGCCTTTGACGTGGGCTATTTCAATAGGAAATAAAGATTATAGTGAGGAAGCCCTAAGAGATGCTTTTTTTGTTTTGTTTTTGTTTTAATGAGAACACACTTTTATTTTCTTACTGTGCTATCTTTGGGGGACAGTTACAAGTTTAAATTAACGTAGGTTCTTACGTGCTTGTCTCTGAAGATTAAGATAGCAGTAGGTAGTTGTGGGAATGAGAGATTGATAAATTTTGTTGACCAGAATCAAAGATGATACCAGATGATCATTATAAGGGCCATTCCACTTCTTGTTTCAAAATACAAATCGGCGAAGAGATGGCTAATCTTTTTTCTCATGAAAATAAAGAACAAGTGAAGGCTTAGAGGGGAACATCTGACATCACTGGAAGAGGAAAGAAGACAGGATTTATTTTGCAATTAGCTAGATAAGAATGAGGACTGTTTTGTACTAGGGCAAAGATGTTTCCTTATACAATCTTACCATGTGGGTTTAATTAGTAAAATCTTTAATATATAGTACGGATGCAGTTTATCTGAACTCTTGTCACTTTTATTCTCTCCAAAGGAATATGGCACTTAAGAAATAAAGCGCACCAATTTAGGACACTTCCAGGTACATTTCTTTCTTTTCTGACAACTTGCAGAAAAATAGAATCGCCTGTGACAAAGTACACAAATGATTAGTTGAATTATAGAGCTGACACAAACTACAAATCATTCAGTGTAATTTACTCAATGTGTTGCTTGATTTGCCCACTTCCAGAATTTGAAACCAATACGGAACATTCGTATTTCAAATAAAGCAGAAGGATGAGAATTACGCTTATGAAAATGAAGAGAATGTTTATGGAAAATTTACAGAATAGGTTGGTCTATTTCTGTCAACTACAAAGATTGTTTACAAAAGGCAACTGAAAATAAAATGGCCTATCTTTGCCAGCTTTTCTTGGGAAGTATAGTAATATAGTGACTATTGCCCTAAAAGGAAAGTAAAGAGAACTTAGTTTCCATTACCGGTCTTCATTGATTTATTACATGCTTATAGGCTAACTCATCAATGTCTGTGATTATTTAGTTTGTGTGTTTGTTTCTCAACAAGATAAAAGACTGTAATACATTTATTTATCATGACTTCACAGAAACATTAGGAGAATTAATAACGTATTATTTTTCAAGAGCTTGGAACACATGATTGTTATTTTTATTTTGGCAAATAAAGTAGATATGTGAATAAGTTAAGCTTCCTATAACTGTATTAATTTTTTTTTTTTTCTTTTTGAGGCAGAGTCCATCTATGTTGCCCAGGCTGGAGTGCAGTAGCGCCATCTCAGCTCACTGCAACCTCTGCCTCCCGGGTTCAAGCGATTCTCCTGACTTAGCCTTCTAAGTAGCTGGGATTAGAGGCACACACCACCATGCCCAGCTAATTGTTTGTATTTTTAGTAGAGACCAGGTTTCGCCGTGTTGGCCAGGCTTGTCTCCTGCCCGCCTCAGCCTCCCAAAGTGTTGGGATTGCAGGTGTGAGCCACCATGCCTGGCCATTTTTTTTTTTAATCACTAGAAGTTGTGAGGAGTTACCGAATTTTTTTAATTTCACTTTATTCTTTTTCAAAACTCAAATTAACACAAGCAATGGCTAATCTTGTTTTCACATGAAAATTAAGGACGAGTCAGGGCTCACTTTCCATTCCACTTTATTTAGGCGTATCTTAATAAACTAAAAATTATTATAAGATTTTTCCCATTGATATTTGCATTGTTTTTCATTTTTGGAAAAATCTCATACTCCAGTTATCCATTTTTAGTCAAGTTACAATGTAATTAAACTTACCAAGTAAAAAACAATGTATACTTTAAGCTAAAAATTTAGAATTTCTACAAAGTCTTATAGTTGTGGGGAATCAGAAGGAGAGGCAGGTTTCATTCAATGTCTTTTAGATCCAAGGTGATAGGGCTATACTTACATTTATTTGTAATGTAATATTTAGAGAAAAACATATTAATGCATTTTAGTGCTAAATGACGTGGAGGGTTATTGATCAACTCTGTACAGCATATTTAATTTCTTAATACAACATGACCCATGGTGATGGTGTTTTACATAAAAATCTCATGGATTTTATTATTATGATTTAAAAATACTTGATCTCATGAAAATTATTTTAATACATTTCTGGTTGAAATAGAGTGTATTCGCAATAGAAATCTTTCAAATATATTTTGTAGGATTTATGAAGGTAGAATGTTCAGTGCTCCCTCTCCAGGTTTTATCATATTGGTGAACTGACCGCTCAGCTCACAATTGTGGTAATAGTCAGTTTTGAAGAACCAAATAAGATACTCTGATATGATATTCTATTTTTGATTTGTCTGTTCCAAATACATTCACAAGAAACCTATCCATCACTAGTAAAATTTCATTACATCCCAAAAATCTAATGAGATCTATGAAAAAAATACAGTGAAATCAATTTTATTCTTTTAAATAGCCTATTTTAATACAATTCATAATATTAGGAGTGAATATGTAGCTTTTTCGCTTGATTCTCATTCTATGCTATTTTCTAGTGATGCTTTTTTATTGTTATTCATGTTCTTAACAATGCTCTGTGTTCTTTAGAGGCAATTCCAAACACAACTTTAATTTTTGAAAGTGCTCAGACATTTGAAAGTCGTGTGTGTGTGCGTGTGTGTATTATGTATGTATATATTTATAAAGTTTTAACAGAACCACTCGCTATTGTAAATAAGGAAACTAAAAATGTACTTTGAACTAAAAATTTCCATACTTGTATGTATATATGATTTAGATTCTAGAGTTTTGTTATTGTTTGCTTTGTTTTGCCAGACTTTAAGCTACTCCTGATATATATAGTACCTGGAAAAATATTTCCTTTCCACTAAGTTTTTGGTTTTTAGGTGGCTTTTAAAAGTTTCTATGGAACCTTCAATTCCACAAAAAGTTATCCTCACTGCAGCATGAAAAGGCACAATTTTGATAATAAATGTCTAAAATCGCATAGTTTGTAAGAAAGTAGAAAGCAAGTTTCCTACTTAAAGTGTTTTTTCCCAGTCATATCAGCTATTACAATTATAAAACTTCTTGATAAATTTTTTCTATTCTAATTAATTGACTTTTAGCTAATTAAAAAATATACGGGTTGGTATTTTTTGCAAAATTATACAACTATATTACAAAATTGAAAGAATTTGTTTTTTCTCCATGTGCTTGCTTTTTGGGAAATCATATAACAAGCCAAGGTAAAGCAATTATTTAAAAAACCCATAGCAGAAAATTTCACCTTTATTACATATCCTTATATTACATTTGCAGTAAAGAGTGCCACCTTTTGAACTTTAGGTTTCACATATTTTGAACTTTGTTGTAAATAGGAACTGTAATGTTATATAATCATCTTTTTGTGTCAATATACGTTTTCCCTCTAGTTGATCAGAAGTGATGATGGCTTGGCATACAACTTTTTTCATTTTCTTTTATTCTTCACAATTCTTTTCTAATTAAACTTAAGAGTAGAGTCCACCAATCCTTTTAATTAAGATCGACAACTAAAGATTGCTAACTAAATCCGAATGTATTCCTCTATGACAAACTGCATTTGCAGAATTTTTAGAGGCACTCCCGAAGTTTTAAGAGGATGTTTATTACACGAGTCTGTAGGGCAACATTTCCAAGTTGGTACACATAAACGCAAGAGGAAACGATAGTTAAGGAAATCCTGTTCCAGGTTTTCAGGCAGCCCGAGTGATTGACACATGATATCACCGGAGGCGTGTCCTGGAGTGGAGGTGGAGGTGGAGGCAAGGAGCTGAAATTCTGCGGAGCCGGAGTGAGATCGCTCTGTAAAGCACGCAGTGGTTTGCAGAGTGATATCAGCAGAGTTCCCTGCCCTGGATAAGGAACAGCTACAGTCGCTGTTAAATGTGCCTGAAAAGCAATTTGCAATCTTTGCATTAGGTGAGTACCGTTTCCTTCCGTAGACATTTTAGGAAAGATAAGGTGAGAAATGTTGACTTTTGCAAGGAACTGAACATTTATTTCTTTGAACTTGCTTTCCAGCTAAGATTCTGGTTGCATTTCAAAACACCGGTAGTATTCCCACTGCTAAAACTAATGCTCTTAAAGTAAATGCTACCGCTAAAAGAAAAAGCAGGGTCCCTTTCACCTCTCCTTAACCGAACAGTAGACGTTTAAAGTCTGAAACGATCGAATTTGTGAAACACAGAGCCGTTAATGCCTTTATGCGAAGAGGGGTAGCACTCGGTGTGTGGACCAAATGCGTGTTTGTTTAGGCATTGTTGGCGACCGAATCCCGAGCGAAGCATTGGTTTAAAACCTGAATTTCCCGTCTCTGTGTATTGATTCCTAACGTGCAGAGGCGTTGCTTGAACGTTGTTTGAACTCCTAGGCATTCCAGGGGGCAAAAGCACCTCGGCAAAAACGTGCAGGACTGCATGTTACTTTGGTTCGCGGCTGACACGCCGACTGTGCGCCGGCCTGTCAATCACCGGGAGCAGCAACAGGGAGCACATGGCAACGGGCTGCGGGCGAGCTGGCCAGCGGCCCGCCCCGGGTCCCAGCCCTTCGAAGAAAGGGACATTCACGAGCTTCTATCTCTAATCCTCTGTCGCAGGCATTTCGGCCGTGGAATCGCAGGCTTGGAGGACTGGGTGTGAGCGCTGCCCGGGAGAGGCTGACCTGCCGGGACCGGAGTGCCCGGGGACGCTGTGCCCCCACTTGCCCAACGTGCGGGATCGGCAAAGCGCGTCGGCCTGCGCGGGGGACAAGGGACGACGCCCGCCTTTCTCTCTCCGAGAAGGATCCCCAAACCTCACTCTCTTCACTCCTCCCCGCTAAAAAAAAAAAAGGGTAAAAAAATCCCCCTCCTCCCTCCCGGCCGCGGCGGCCTCTGCCTGGCAGGCGCGTGCTCCGAGGTCTCGCCGGGGTACTGCGCGGCTCCGTGACCCGCCCGCCGACGCCGGTTCGGGCCCCGACCTGGGCGCTGCGGAGTCTCGAACGCCCGTGACGTGGATTTTTCGCTCGTCAGGAGGCCGCCATCCCTTCCTTCGTTCCCCGCGAGGAGCGACCAGAACCCGAGATAGTTCTCTGAGCACACTGTGCCGTCAGCTGGCCCGTCACGCACTCGACTCTCCGCCACTCCCCTACTTGTTTTTCTGAGACTTGGAGAGCCTTCCTGAAGGATTTGTAAAAACTGGTTCTTGGAAAGGGGCTGCAGGAGAAGACCTCCGGAGGTGGATGTTACTGAGCCGCCCGGCGAGCACTAGCCGTGAGAGGTCCGGGCCCGGCCGCGCGGAGCCGCCGAAGAACTGCCCTCCGCAGCCGGAAGGGGGCCGCGGGGAGCGCTCCTGGCGGCTGACGGCGGGGGCGGGGGAGGCCGCGGGCCGAGGCGCTCCAGCTCCGGCGATGCCGCCTCGCCCTCCCCGCCGCGGTTGATGCGGCGCGTGCACGCCGCCGCCCGCACCAGGACCTGGGCCAGGTCGCACGGCTTGGCCCCCGGCCACCGCTTCGGCCTAGGTGAGTGTGTGCGGCGGCCGCCCTCGGCCCGCGGGGCGGTAGGCGCGCGGGCGGGGCTCGCTCGGCGCGGCAGGTGCGGACTCGGCGGCGCTGCTGCCCAAGCCTGGACTCCAGGAGGGGAGGGGAGGGGAGGGACTACCTCGCGCGGCGCTGCCCCTCCCGCTGCTCCCTGCCCCCTGCCCCCTGGGGGCCGCGGCTTCTGGGGGCTCAAGGTTGGGTGGCGGGGTGGGCGACGGTCCGCCGCTGCGGAACGTAACAAGACAGGGTCTTCTCCATCCCCGATTACCCGGAGCGGCGGCGCGGTGGCCCAGGTTGTCCTCTCGGAGAGCCCTTCACGCCCAAGGGGGATTCCAGGCGGCTCTGGGGATGTCCCCGGGGGCCCTCTTTGGAGGAGTATGCCTCAAGCAGGGGGACGACAAAGGCTGTGTGTGTGTGTGTGTGTGTGTGTGTGTGTAGGCACATCTCCGGAATTCGCCGGTTACGCCCTCGATAGGATTAGGCAGCCCCAAAGCTAGCCGCAACTTTCTTCTTCTTTGGAGCTCAGTGCAAAGACAGGGGAGGGGAGGGGAGAGGGCACTGCCACTTTATAAGTGGGGAAGCCGGCCGGGCGCGTTGGCTCACGCCTGTAATCCCAGCACTTGGGGAGGCTGAGGCGCGCTGATCACCTGAGGTCAGGAGTTCGAGACCAGCCCGACCAACATGACGAAACCCAGTCTTTACTAAAAATGTAAAAATTAGCCGGCCGTGGGGGCGCGCGACTGTAGCCCCAGCTACGCGAGAGACTGAGGCAGGAGAATCGTTTGAACCCGGGAGGCGGAGTTTGCAGTGAGCCAAGGTCGCCACTGCACTCCAGCCTGGGAGACAAAGTGAGACTCCGTCTCAAAAAAAAGAAAAGTGGAGAAGTCCGCCCTCCTGAGCTCATGGTAACCTCAGCCTCCTCCCCTCCTCCTACCAGAGAGAGAGAGGGAGAGAGAACTTGTTTTCATTCATAACTTTTTCCTTTTCCTTCCTCCGTCAACTATTTATTCAGTGCGGATTGCAGAGGGCGCAGCTCCACCGTGGTAACTTAAAATGTGGCCGCCCCTGCGCTGGCTTCTTTCTCCCCGGCCCTCGGTGAACCCAGCTTTTCCTTTAAAGTATAGACAAATCCTTGCTTAGGGTCAGCCAGACCGTGGGCTTGCTTTGGGCGCCCGCGTGGACGCTGAAGGCTCTTCGAGATTTGTCAGAAACCTTGGTGGGCCACGCAAAAAGTGTGTTGGAAATCCACGGTGATCCTTAGTGTGGTGATGGGATTGTCCGAAAAGGTATTCTACTTCCATTTGCGTTTTCTTGGGGAAGGCAGTGTGCCGAGCGCGTGTGAGCGTGTTTGGGGCTTGTCCAAGATTGTCACTGCTTGAAAATGGGCTTTTCTTCGGATCGGAGGTGGCGAATTTTCTTTGCTTTTAATTTTTTTGTCTGGCAACTTCATTTCCCAGCCAGTATGAAGTTTGTTAGAACTATCATTGGAAATGCAAATTAAAGTTGTGCCTGGTGTTTTGGGTTACACTATTCAAATCCTCTACGGTTTTGTGTTTCGTGTGGAATCTGACTTAGTACTTTTAGCTACCTTTTGCTTTGAAAGCACTGAGTTTAGAAGTTCTTGAAGAAGAGGAATAATTGTGCAGGAGTCAGGATTAGATGTTGAAGACTCCGAGACTAAATCCCCGCAGGTTATGAATGTGTTACTCCTCATGAGCAAGGAAGGTAGAATAAAGTAGAAACTTGAGAGAGCTGAGTTGTGAAAACGGGGGGAGCTCCAAGAAGTTAACATGTAAGACATAGTTTAGAGACATTAGTTTAGGAAATACAGGAAATGGACTTCTTTCTGCGTTATTCCTTAAACCATGTTTTTTGCCTCAAGTTGGTAGTGGAGAATGGACATTTCTTTTTCTTTTCCTTCTTGAATTGGGTCGACTCTGTAGACTTTAGAAGGAATTTGTGTGAAAAATACTCCAGTTCACCACTGAAAGCAGAAACTTTTATCTTCAGTAGTTTGTGAAGAACACATTATAAATTAGAAATAATTTAGTATTAGTATGGAAACACAACTGCTTATTTTTATCTGGATATTAGTGTGCTGATTTTGTTACAAGAAGCACATTGAATCAGAGTTGGCAGCGCTTTTGAAAATCAGGGTCTATCATGTAAATACAGATTTTTAAATCAGGAAATACAGATAATTAAAACTGCCAGGATTTCCCTACACTGCGTTAAAGGCCTCACGCTTATTTGTGCATAAAACTTGTTTTGTGAGTGAGCCCTTCAGCTTAAAAAAATCCTCTCAGGATTTCAAATATGAGTAAGTACTGTTATATCATTGACTGGATTATACACTGAGTCTTGTGTGTGTGTGTTTGTAGTTCCAAAACACCAAGAACCGTTGTGTACCTGATAGATTTATTTTTGCATCTCATAGATGAATAATAAGATAGTTTTAAAATTCTGATTTATACAGAAAATTACGTATTATTTTGTGATTTCATTTTAGTTTAGAGTCTCAATTTTTTTTAATGCCTTAATTTTTTTCATCATTAATCTAATGCATATAACAGCACACAACAAAAAGGGTGTAGCACCAAAGCCATTCTCAATTTCTTAAAGCGTAGACATTTTCCTTTATGGAAGCCACCTATGAATTGATAACTGAGGTTTCTTTAGATGAGAGTTATTCTCCTGCTTATACTCAGTATTCCCTGCGAAGGCATGCTCCATTTTAATTATTGGATTCACAAACAGGAAGGCATTACTTCCTCTTGATTCTGCTTCTTAAAAGTTGGAAAAACTTGTTCATGGCATGGGGTCTCTTGTTTATAGTCTTCCTCTATGATGTGGTCCCCAGCCTCTCCTGGAATTGGACTCTGACCAGGACCCCAGCATCATTGTAATCCACTGTTGAAGGAGGTCATTACTAGGCGGTTTAGGCAATTTGTGACTTGACAGGATCTCCCCCCCCCAAAAAAAAAAATGCTTCCTGTCATTTATTTTCTGTGTTTTTTTCATCTTTGATTTCGTTTTAGGATTTCAGATGCATGCCAGGTTTCCACTGATTGCCAGAACTCGAGATCACTACACATGGATCCCCAAAATCAACATGGCAGTGGCAGTTCATTAGTTGTGATCCAGCAGCCTTCTTTGGATAGCCGTCACAGATTAGAGTATGAGAGAGAGATTCAGCCTGCTGCTATTTTGTCCTTAGACCAGATCAAGGCCATAAGAGGCAGCAATGAATACACAGAAGGGCCTTCAGTGGTGAAAAGACCTGCTCCTCGGACAGCACCAAGACAAGAAAAGCATGAAAGGACTCATGAAATCATACCAATTAATGTGAATAATAACTACGAGCACAGACACACAAGCCACCTGGGACATGCAGTACTCGCAAGTAATGCCAGGGGCCCCATTTTGAGCAGATCGACCAGCACTGGAAGTGCAGCCAGCTCTGGGAGCAACAGCAGTGCCTCATCTGAACAGGGACTGTTAGGAAGGTCACCACCAACCAGACCAGTCCCTGGTCATAGGTCTGAAAGGGCAATCCGGACCCAGCCCAAGCAACTGATTGTGGATGACTTGAAGGGTTCCTTGAAAGAGGACCTGACACAGCACAAGTTCATTTGTGAACAATGTGGGAAGTGCAAGTGTGGAGAATGCACGGCTCCCAGGACCCTGCCATCCTGTTTGGCCTGTAACCGGCAGTGCCTTTGCTCTGCTGAGAGCATGGTGGAATATGGAACCTGCATGTGCTTAGTCAAGGGCATCTTCTACCACTGCTCCAATGACGACGAAGGGGATTCCTATTCAGATAATCCTTGCTCCTGTTCACAGTCACACTGCTGCTCTAGATACCTTTGTATGGGAGCCATGTCTTTATTTTTACCTTGCTTACTCTGTTATCCTCCTGCTAAAGGATGCCTGAAGCTGTGCAGGAGGTGTTATGACTGGATCCATCGCCCAGGGTGCAGATGTAAGAACTCCAACACTGTCTATTGTAAGCTGGAGAGCTGCCCCTCCCAGGGTCAGGGTAAACCATCATGATTTTTGGAGGTGGGTTGTACCTCCTGGACTTCTAGCTTTCAAGTTGGGGCTGTTTTTTTTTTTCTTTTCTTTTCTTTAGAATTTTTCCCTGTTTCCCACCTTCTCTTCCCCTGTTCCCAAGATCTGACTCATGGATTTTTCTCTTTCCTCATGGATGATCTTCAGCAACAGTGGACTGGGAAACTGCACCTGGCTCCCACTTAAAACAAGAGCCTCTGCCATCCACTTGAGAGGGTATTGAGAGCCAGTGGGCTTTTGTGTAGCCTTTTTGTTCTGCAAGCAACTTTCTAAAGTTGTATACATGAACATACACCCACACCCAGACTACAGTGATTTAGAGTTGTTTTGATTGGGTACTGTGGGAGCAGGGAAATTGGTTTTTTAAAAAGCAACTGTTTAATTGCTTAAATAAGCTATGTATTAAATCTCTCCAGTTAGGGCTATCTTTCTAGCATTGGCCCCTTAAGTAGCATGGGGGATATATTTTTTGCTATAACGTAAAAATTTTCCTTTAACCACTGCCCTCTCCTTCTTGTCCTTCAAGGTTCTTTCCCCTCGGTTTTGCTGTTGTCTTACTCTGGAGATGCCAAGTGCATTTTTTCTTTCTATGTAATTTTAGATTCGCTTTACAATGTAAATCTTCACATTGGAGATATATTGGTTGGACCTTGCCCATCTTCACTCTAGCCTTTGTATTTGTGAAGGACTCAACAACCTTCCTTCTTCACCCCATGCTTCTCACCAAATTTTTGTTGTCATTGAGGGCATTTGGATAACTCAAGTTGATATTTATAGCTGATCAATCTATAGGTGTCACAGAACTATGCTGCCTAAAGTGATCTTGGCTCCTTAATGGTCCTTTTGGCCCCTTGGATAGTTAACAGCTGAGTAATTCTAATCTCTTCTGTGTTTTCCTTGCCTTAACCACAAATTGTGGTGCTTTTTGTATATTTTATGTATAAATCACAAAGTTGAATTCTGACTATTTTTAAGACAAAAAGTCTGTTAAACTTTTTTATTGTAAAGAATATTTATTATGCGAATCTCTATTATTTTATGGTATTTATTGCAAAAGACTGTTGAAATGTACTCATGTCTGAATATAACAAAATATCAATACTTAACGGAAAATAAGGTGACACGAAGAAAGTACATATGTTAACTATAATGCAGAAAATATATTAATTAATGAAACTGTCTCTCGATTTCTTCATTTATTAGCCTGTACTATTATGATGATTTTTGCTTATTTGCTTTGGCTTTTTCTTCTTACACACCCATTTTACTTCTTTCCCTGTAGATGTTGAATCTAGACGTAGGTGAGCCCAAATTATGAACTAGATAATTAGGTTGGTGCAAAAGTAATTGCAGTTTTGGGCCATTTTTAATGGCAAAAACACAGTTACTTTTGCACCAACCTATTATTTCCTGGAAAGTGCATTAATCAAAATTTTGTAATCCAAATTATCTTTTAACAAATGCTCAAGTGAGTTATTTTATACAGTAAAAATTTTTTGTAATATAGTCTCTTCCTACTTTGACTATTTTGTAAGCTTGAGGTTTTGTGTATATTATAGTTTCTTGAAATGGGGCATATCTACAGTAGAAGCTTTTTTAAATGTTTATCCTAACTCTTAAGTTAATAAAAAGTTAGATTTATCAGCTAGACTTAATGAACATAGTTCTGTAGATATGCTAGGAGTCTCGGATACTGTCACTTTAATAAAGCATTTAGAAGTTACCAAGGGAATAATTCACAGTATCAGAGAGATTTCAAAAACATTCCTGTCCCTGTCTTTTCACTTGTTTCATAAGTCTAATGTGGCCTGACCAAATTACACCTCATCAAGTCCTGTGCAATAAGAAATCTGAGGGCCTAAAATTTTACGTAGAAAAAGTAAGTATTTTAAATCTTATTTTTTAGGCTGGTGAAACCACTACATAGCTGGAATCTTTGGGTCTGATAAAATATTTGGTCATTTGAGTCCTCAGAATCCACCGTTTTTAAGTTTGATAAAATTTTATTCATGTGAGTCCTCAGTCTCACTAACTCCCTAAGACTAAGTGATATGTCAGTCATTATCTGCATTTGAAAATAATTCTTTGCATTTGAGAATAAGATATTGACATAATTTGAACCCAGGTTATCAAAGCTCTTATCCAGCTTTTTGTTTTGGTCATTATTCATGGATGGTTTGGCTGTTAGTTTAAGAGTACGTATTTGTTCTTTGTAAATAGGCTTTGACTTTGTTTTATATAGACAAGGTATAATTGGTAGAAACTTGTTTTAGTCCTTTTCCATCAAGCCGCTAAACCTATTAGTTGGCAATGTGATATTTAATCCATCAAATATTTCCTTTATGCTTTGAAAGCAGGAGGATTTTTAAAAGTGAATAGTTGTGTTTTGGAGGCTACTTCATAATCTGTAGCATTTAAAAATGTGAACTTGAGTGTTTTCCTCTGATACTCAAGTTATGTGATGTTATCACTGGTCCTTTCATATTTATAGAGTATTTTCACTGAGATGTGGCTTCTTAATGAAGTATATAAACACAGACTTCTTCAAAATACTCTGTGAATTTTTTTTCCGGTATTATTTAGAACCTTAGTATAATTAGCTGGAGTAAGAGCTGTCTTTAGCTGTAATAACCAGACTAAGAAGCAGTAGCTTTTACTGAAAGAAATTTATAACTTTTATGAGAATGAAGGATGCTGTGGAGTTTTAACTTCTGGCTATATATATGCAGAATACATGAAAAATACTAAGATGGTGGTCTGCTGCTTCGAAGACTATATGAAGTCTGGCATAATGGCAAGTCTATACTTGGAAGGAGCGATCGGTTAGAGGTTCAGATTTCTAAAAGAGGCTTGTCAGGTGGCAGAGCATAAACACTTTGATTCGAAACTTCCTCCTTTGTGATGGTTTAAACCTAGGAAGAAGAAATATAAGAGTGTGTTCTCGCAAGAGCTTATGGGCCCTAGGCTCTTGAACCTAATGCTAATCATCATTTTAAAGTGCTAAGACTCTGAAAGCATCAGCTGAAATTTACAATGCTGCTGCCACTTATTTAATACTGTTGAATGAAACACAACATGCCAAATAGATGGGCTAACCTTTTTATTCCACACATTTGTCCCTCTTCCCCAACTAGTACAGCTTGACAGAATGGATGTTTTTGTTAACCTGGTTCCTTTCCAGTATATTTAATGCCTGCCAATTTTTTCATTTCAAACAAGCCTTATTTAGATAGTGTAATAGTGAATAAACCAACACAGGACTTTTGTAATTGAGTAGTTTCCTGTTTACAGAGTTTATAAAATGTAACCTAGCAGAAAAAATGGAATGTGAAAAAGTAGACTTTTTTGTGTGTGAAGACCTAAAGTGAATCTGCAAATGTAGGATTATAATTACATGGTTTCCAAAATTTAAACCACAAAATATTTCCATTATTACTAAAAAATAAAAATTAAAGCTTTAAAAACAGTGGTCTTTAAAGTGAAAAATAAGTTAAAAACTATGTTTTTATCCTAAAATCGATAATGGAACCAGACTCAGGTGATTAATTTCCAGAGGATTAAATTTTTGAAATTATCAATTTTTCCTAAATCTTTTCTTTTTTTAATGGAGAGGTGTATTTCGTAGCAGACTATCGATATCTATAGAGATCTCATATTAAAAAACAATCCCTTTTGAAATATATTGAAATATTGAAACAAACTGGAAAAGTGTCTAAAAGCAGTTCTCATCCTAAACTCTCACTATACATTTTAATTGGCAAGAGTGTTGATGTTTTTAAATATGTTGAAAACAAAACTTTAAGTCCTTTTGGCCAATTGCTGGTTGGATCGTTGTTTTTTCCATTACTTCACTGATTAGCTATAATCAAAATAGCCATGTATATACTTACCTGATAGCTATTGATTCTTACAGTAGTCTCAGATTATTACTAAGCCATTTTGCTATTATTGAACACCTCACAGGGGCATTCTGTATACAGTAGAATTCTAGAACTAGAAATATATCTCAGAGTTTATCTTAATGTTTCTCAATCATGTATGAAAAGAAATAGATATCTAGTTTAAAAATTAAAAATTCACAAGTGTGTGTCATAGCTCAGACCTGTATTAGAATAATCTCCGGGGGTGGGGGCCTGGTACTCATTATTTTCAAAAAGCTTTTTGGGTGATTGTATCAGGCAACTTTGGAACTGATTTATGTAGCTCACTGTCTTCATTTTGAGGATGTACAAACAAAGTCATGGCTTGAGAACTGTTCGTGTTTTAGCTAGGGTAGAGCCTGAACTCTTTCATCTGACACAGGATTTTCTTCATTTCTTGTTTGTTTGCTTTTTGGGATTAGGTCTCGATCTGTCACCGAGGTTGGAGTGCAGCAGTGGCTTGATCACCACTCACTGCAGCCTCAACCTCCTAGGCTCAAGCAATCCTCCCCTGCCTCAGCCTGTGAAGTAGCAGGGACCACAAGCAAACGCCACCATGGCCAGCTATTTTTTTTTTTTTTTTTTTTAGTAGATACAGGTGTCTCCTTATGTTGCCCACGCTGGGATTACAGGCGCAAGCCGTTGCACCTGGCCTCTTCATTTTCTCAGCAGCCAACTCAATCAGTGTCTTTCTGCTGCAATTAGCCCTTACTATTCCATCCTCTTTACCAGAAAATTTTTCCTTCATAATTAATATATTTGACCATAATTTAGGAAATGAGATGTTTTTCTGCATATATTATTGATGCTTAGCTATCAGGAATAAGTAGTAAATGACTTCATTGCCGTGATTATTTTTCATATGTTAATATTAAAATTAACAGTTTGAAAGTGGAGCTTGTGTTTCTTCTGGCTGGGTTTATATGGTAATATTAGTCAGTTTGTGAAAGGAACAGTAACTTGGCATCTAGATTTAAGAACTCATGATGGTACTTCTTATCATTTTTCTGGCTGCAGTAAGACTACAGTGATTAGAAGCTGCTTTAAATTGTATATTTTGCATTATTAAAGAGATGGATGTCGTCTTGCAGATAGAATCACATAGATATGGCAATTCACCAATGATGCTTTATTTAGTCCAAGAATATTTTAGTCCAAGAATCTTAGTCTATATACAATAATAATCAAAATTATAATTTGATAAAATCAGAATAGTAATTTTTATGATAAAATAATCATAGAATCATTATTTCCTTCCTAGTAGAAGGAAACTTAAAGGTCATCTAATCCAGTCTTTTTACTTTAGAGATGAGAAGTCCAGGTTCGGAGAGGTTACTTGCCTAAAGTCATGATCTATTTGTGAAAATGAAGTAAATTGTATTAACTACTTGCTGGGCTGGGCGCGGTGGCTCACACCTGTAATCCCAGCACTTTGGGAGGCCGAGGCGGGCAGATCAGGAGGTCAGGAGTTCGAGACCAGTGTGACCAACATGGTGAAACCCCCATCTCTACTAAAAATACAAAAATTAGCCGGGCGTGGTGGTGTGCAACTTTAATCCCAGCTACTCAAGAGGCAGAGGAAGGAGAATCTCTTGAAGCCGGGAGGCAGAGGTTGCAGTAAGCCGAGATCACGCCACTGCACTCCAGCCGGGGCAACAGAACGAGACTCAATCTCAAAAAAAATAAATAAATAAAGTAAAATAAAAATAAAAACTACTTGCGGCATTTGTACGTGTGGTAAATGGCTGGAAGGAAGGAAAGAGAAGTTGATTAAGGGGAGTGGAGGTTGAACAAAAATTCAGATTATTTGTGTTATAAAATTGAACACATTTGTTAAAGCACAATGGATTAATGATAGTCCATTGCAGAGAAATAAGTGCCATGAGGAGGGAGCCAGACAAAGCTAGCTAAGCAAACAAGATGCAAGTTTGAGAAAACTCAGTTCCAGTTTGGCTAGCAATGCTTCTTAGCCTTAGCTGCACATTAAAAGCAGCTGAGAGCAAAAGACACCACCCTCAGCAATGAACAAAAGCCTGTGGCTAGACCCTGCCTTAAACTAGTTAAATCAGAATCTCTGAGAGTGGGCCTTGGCTTTCCTTTGTTTTAAAAGCACCCCAGATGATTCTACAGCTAGTCGAAATCCTCTGAGTTAGATCATAGGTATGTGTAGGGGAATTGTGGGAGATTAAAATAGCAGAGATTAAGATAGGAAGGCCAATTTAGAAAAAGAAAGCCATAGGTATTATGGTCCTGATGCAGCTTGTAGGTTAGTAGGAAGGGAAAGGGGGTGGGGTGTGAATGAGAGAAGTATTGTCCATAGGGGATCTATGGGACTTTTTGGTTATTTGTATGTGGGTTTGAGTTGGAGGAAAGAATTGATACTGAGCTTTTGGATTAAGGCAAATGGGAAAATGACAGTTCTGTTAAATGAGTGGGATTTGTTTGGGGTATGTGGGGTAGGAAATGTTATGAGTTCTATTGGGTTAAACACAGATAATTATGAAAAAAGGTCTAGCGTTTAAGGGAGGTTAGTGATGGCCCATCATCCACATACAAGTGATAGGAGGTCCACAGTGTAGATCCCAAAGGAAAACAATGGAATTAAAAGCAGGCTAGAGACAAACCTTGAACATACCTACATTTAGGGAGCAGAGAGAGGATATAGAGCCAATCAGTAAGAGAGATGGTCGAAGAAGCACAGGCACCAAGAGATTGGTATGTTTTAGAATCTAAAGGAGAATACTTCTAAGGTGGAAATTAGTAATCAAATGTCAAAAGCTGCAGAGACTCCCAACTAAATTTAGTGAGTGGTATTTAGGTGAAATTGTAATGAAAACCAGATTGCATGGGATTAGGAAATGAGTGGGAAGTAAGGATATGCAGGGTAACAGTTTCAGGCTGTTCACTGTAGACATTTTGAGATGATAGGAAAGTAACTAGAGGCAGGTAAACAGCTGAGAGTATTTTTAGAATAACAGAAACGAGCCTTTTTGCAGAAAGACAGTATGGGCAGTTGAGAGGGAGAAGAGGGAAGAGCTGGAGGGGCACAATCCTGGAAGAGGGAGGAGGAGATGGAAGAGAAAACACAAAGGGGAACTTTAACCTTGGCAAGACAGTTCTTCTCCCAGAGTAAAGGAAAAAATAAGAGAAGGAAGAAACAGATGTAATGGAATTTTAAGAGAGAGGAGGAAATCGTCAAAACGCAGCCTGTTTTTAGTAAATAGAAGGATGGTCTTCTACTGATAGTTAAGGCACATGACAGACCCAAATTGGTTCTTGAGAGCAGAGGTCTGGAATGGCTAGAGATGGGGACTGCTCATGGCTCTGTCAACAGACCAAAGCAGGTGAAGTGAAGAGTGGTGAGAGCTCAAGCTCACATATGAGACAAGGAATTAGGAGCCAATTTTCAGATTTCATCTAGACATTCCCTGCTGCTGGTTGTGGGGAGCAATTAAGGCAGAGAATAAGTATTACCTGGGGCCAATAAGAAATGGTGAATTTCACAGATCTCAGGGATTTTAGGGCAGTAGCCTGAGTGTTTACTAAAATGGCTGGCCAGAAAAATTAGATGAAGTTCCCAACGAGGGTGAGATACAGGTTTACTGAGAGCAAGGCAATAGGAAAAGTGAGGACAGCTGAGGACATAGGAGCAGTTCCAAGTCAAGACCCTAGAAGGTGGGCCTTTTTGTTTTGGGTCAGGGTCTCGCTCTTTCGCCAGGGCTGGAGTGCAGTGGTACAGTCATAGCTCACTGCAACCTCAAACTCCTGGGCTCAAATGACCTTCTCATCTCAACCTGCTGAGTGGCTGGGACTACAGGCATGCAGCACGGCACCCAGCTAATTAAAAAAAACAAAAAACAAAAAACTTTTTTTTTTTTTGAGACGGAGTCTTGCTATGTCGCCCAGGCTGAAGTGCAGTGGCACGATCTCAGCTCACTACAAGCTCCGCCTCCCTGGTTCACGCCATTCTCCTGCCTCAGCCTCCCGAGTAGCTGGGACTGCAGGCGCCCGCCACCACGCCCGGCTAATTTTTTGTATTTTTAGTAAAGACGGGGTTTCACCATGTTAGCCAGGATGGTCTCGATCTCCTGACCTCATGATCTGCCCACCTCGGCCTCCCAAAGTGCCAGGATTACAGGCGTGAGCCACCGCGCCCGGCCAACCTTTTTTTTTTTTTTTTTTTTTTTTTTTTTGTAGAGACAGGGCCTCATGATGTTGCCCAGGCTGGTCCCAATCCTCCTGCCTCAGCTTCCCAAAGTTCTGGGATTACGGGCATAAACCACTGCACCTGGCCAGGTGGGCCATTTTTAAATGCTGAGGAAACCTGGAGTTTCTCTGTGCTGACAGGTAGCTCAGGTGATAAGAGTTAGAGATATATGGAACTAAGGATGAAGATAAGGAGAAAATGGAGGCCAATGTGTTAGAAGAGTTGTTAATTTAGGTATTAAAATATTGGAAATTGGCTGGGCGGTGGTCTGTAATCCCAACACTTTGGGAACATCACTTGAGCTCAGGAGTTTGAGATCAGCCTGGGCAAATTGGAAGACCCCCCCCAAAAGAAATTCATTTCTTTCTTTTTTTTTTTTTTTTTTGGATGGAGCCTTGCTCCGTTGCCCATGCTGGAGTGCAGTGGCGCGATCTCAGCCGACTGCAACCTCCAGGGTTCAAGAGATTCTCTTGCCTCAGCCTCCTGAGTAGCTGGGATTACAGGTGACCACCACCATGCCTGGGTAACTTTTGTATTTTTGGTAGAGACAGAGTTTCACCATGTTGGCCAGGCTGGTCTTGAACTCCTGACCTCAGATGATCCACCTGCTTCAGCCTCCCAAAGTGTTGGGATTACAGGCGTGAGCCACCACGCCTGGCCAGAAATTCATTATTTCTTATTGGCTGCAGGTAACACTTATTCTCTGCCTTAATTGCCCCCCACAACGAGCTGCAGGGAATGTCTAGATAAATGTGAAAATAAATGTCTAGATAAAATGTGAAAAACAGCCAGGTGCAGTGGCTCACGCCTGTAATCCCAGCACTTTGGGAGGCTGAGGTGGGTGGATCACGAGGTCAGGAGTTCAAGACCAGCCTGGCCAAGATGGTGAAACCCTGTCTCTACTAAAAATACAAAAATTAGCTGGGCGTGGTGGTGCATGCCTGTAATCCCAGCTACTTGGGAGGCTGAGGCAGAGAATTGCTTGAACCTGGGAGGCAGAGGTTGCAGTGAGCCGAGATCGTGCTACTGCACTCCACAGTGGGCGACAGAGTAAGACTCTGTCTTAAAAAAAAAAAAAAAAAAAAAGTGAAAAACGTTCATTGGCTAAAACATCTACAAAAAATTAGTCAGGCCTGGGGGCATGCGCCTGTAGTCCCTGCTACTCAGGAGGCTGAGGTGGGAGGATCCCTTTGAGCCCAGGAGGTTGAGGCTGTGGTGAGCCATGTTCCCACAACTGCACTCCAGCCCAAGTGACAGAGCAAGACCCTGTCTCAGAAAGAAAAAAAAAAAGAAAATGCTAGAATGATACGTGGAGAAAAAAATATCTAGAAGCTGTTTGTTTGGGAGGAATATTTTTAGGTGCTCTAACTTATTTCTAAACTAATGGATTACAAGAGCTGATAAAAATGTAGGATTTCTTAATAAGGAATAATTTTAATACGAAATGAACTAGTGGAGTAGAATTTATTGTAACTGGGATGTGCTCCATTTATAGCACAAACGATCTCTTAACAAAATCTGTTATTGAATAAAGAAAATATCTTCATGAAATAGATTGACCTGTCAATTCAGTCAAAATAATACACACAGCCAAAAGACCTTCTGCTTTCCACATTCCCTTCTTTCAGCTTTTGTGCACTTCAGAGCCACTTGAGGAAGCAAAGAGATTCGGTCCAAGATCTTAGTCTTGCCTACTTCACAGAGTTTGCACGTTACAGATTTGCAGTGGAAGCTGTGAGTAAATTTGATTCCCTAACAGAAGTACATTTTATTCTTCTGGGCCACCCAGAATCTTCTATTACTGTAAATGTAGAGAGGCCTATCTTTATAAAGAAAACTGTTGGTGTCAGAGTTATTTACAGAGCATGTGAAATTTTAACTTGGCACTTTGTGGTTTGTAAACCTGCTCTTGGAATTGCCTATAATTTCCCCTTTGTGTCTGTCTTTTTAGGTTTTACCCTTTAGTACCAGAAACAATTCAATTAGGGAAGATAAAAAAGGATGAAACCAACATTTATCTGTTTTAACATTTTGCTATCTAGTACCTGGAATCGTGATTATACAATAGAGTAAGAGCTCAGTAAATATTTGTTGTTGATCAACTTCCTAGATTTATTCTTAAAAGCTTTAGAATAAGGAAAAATGCTGAGATTAATGTTTGCAGGGTCTTTTGATACCATTTCTAATGTCTACAATATTGGCAATTTTTGAGAGAAAATAAGAACTTGGCTTTGTCAACTATACATTCATCAATTTAACAACTGTATCTTTGAATAGTAATTCATAACTTTTTAGCAGTGTGAATAATGCTATCACTGGCGGTAAATGGGGCCATGGAAACACTCTGGGAGGAGGCATCCAAATCTGTCTTTGCAAATCAGAGAAGCCTTCATAGAAAAGGCTTGAAAGATGAGTAGTAATGAGTCAGGTAGACAAGGGAGAGAAAAGCATTTTGGAAAAGTCCAAAGGCATGTTAAGTAGGAATGATCATGGCATGATGAGAACATTGCAAGTAATTTAGCATGTTTGGAGTGTAAGATGCCTGTGGGAAAAAGAGGAGCCAGTCATGGAAAGTGGAAATGTCATGTTAAAAAGTTTAGGCTCTATCCTGTGGGTGATAAGAGAGTCATTGACAGATGATAATCAGGAGAATGGCATGAACAGATTAGAGTTTCAGAAGGATACTTAGGCAGTACTGCATGGTGCTGATGGACTGGAGGGCAAGAGGGAGACCAGCTGGATAAATAATATAGGAGCCAAGGTGATTAATGTGACAGGGACAGTGGAGACTGAAAGGAGGTTGTGAGCTTGATCTGATTGGTTGTAGAAGGTGGGGGAGGAGAAGTCTTGGCCATTTGGTACCGGGTCAACTCATCTCAGGTAATGGAAGGCAGAGACATTTGTGTAAATGAAATACAGGAGATCAAAATTTTCCCCACTCAACATTCTACTAATTGTGCAGATTTAAGAGTCTCTCCCCACCACCCCCCACCACCCATCTCTCCTGGAATGGTTAATGAGTAATGAAGTGGACAGAAGGCAGGAAGCAAGAAGACAGGAAAGAAGCAAAGAATTTGCAAATCAAACAGAAACTAAATTTTCCATTCTTTCACCTCAGCCTCCCAGAGTTCACTGTATACAGCTTCACCGTATACACATTTCAGTGAATTATGTATCTGAACTTTGTTGTCAAAAACACCAAGTTCCAGAACTTTAAAATTCACCAAGCTTGGTGGGGCACAGTGGCTCACACCTGTAATCCCAGCACTTTGGGAGGCCGAGGTGGGCAGATCATTTGAGGTCAGGAGTTCAGGACCAGCCTGGCCAACATGGTGAAACCCTGTCTCTACCAAAAATACAAAAATTAGCTGGGCATGGATCCCAGCTACTCAGGAGGTTGAGGTGGGAGAATCGCTTGAACCCAGGAGGTGGAGGTTGCAGTGAGCTGAGATCACACCACTGCTCTCCAGTCTGGGAGACAGAGTGAGACTCCATCTCAAAAAAATAAAATTCACCAAGCCAGCCTTTTTCTCTTAACTGCTAAAACATTTCTTCCACTACTCCTCTACTCCACCCTCCTAATCCAGTCATTACATTTTGAATCATTGAAGTATAGTGAAAAACAATGTTTGCAGGCCGGGCGCGGCGGCTCACGCCTGTAATCCCAGCACTTTAGGAGGCCAAGGTGGGCGGATCACGAGGTCAGGAGATCGAGACCATCCTGGCTAACACAGTGAAACCCCATCCCTACTAACAATACAAAAAATTAGCCAGGCGTGGTGTCGGGCCCTTGTAGTCCCAACTACTTGGGAGGCTGACCAGCTACTCGGGAGGCTGAGGCAGGCGAATCGCATGAACCCAGGAGGTGGAGCTTGAAGTGAGCCGAGATCGCGCCACTGCACTCCAGCCTGGGTGACGGAGCAAGACAACGTATCAAAAAAAAAAAAAAAAAGAAAAGAAAAACAATATTTGCAACATAAGAGTCTTGGTTTTCCTTATTCCCTGTATTTTTCTCTGCCTGCTGGTGGTGATGATGATAAAGAAAGGAAGGAAGGTGGTTGGGGAATATGTAATCCCTGTAATCCCAGTGCTTTGGGAGGCCAAGGCGGGCGGATCACCTGGGGTCAGGAGTTCGAGACCAGCCTGGCTAACACAGTGAAACCCCATCTCTACTAAAAATATAAAAATTAGCCGGGCGTGGTGGTGGGCCCCTATAGTCCCAGCTACTCGGGAGGCTGAAGCAAGAGAATGACTTAAAGCCGGGTGGCGTAGCTTGCAGTGAGCCGAGATAATGCCACTGCACTCCAGCCTGGGCCACAGAGCGAGACTCCGTCTCAAAACAACAACAACCACAAAGCCAGGCGTGGTGGCTCACACCTGTAATCCCAGCTACTTGGGAGGCTGAGGCAGGAGAATCACTTGAACCCGTGAGGTGGAGGTTGCAGCGAGCCAAGGTCACGCCATTGCACTCCAGCTTGGGCAGCAAGAACAAAACTCAGTCTCAAAATAATAATAATAATAATAATAATAATAATAATAATAATAAAATAAAGTAAAGCAAATTGAACCCCAGAAGGGTGAAATGACATGCTCAAGGATAAGCAGCTAGTAGGAAATAGAACCAACTGAATGAGAAAAAGACATGAACGATACTTTTAAAGGCCTGTACTGTTTTCATTATGTGGACCTTGTTTGTACTTGAAGTTTGGGAGTTTAATTTACAATTCCTGAAGAGAATATAGCATAAAGATAGGCTGATCCAATAAAACCTGAATTCTTACAGAAGCAACACAAAAGAAGGGCAAAATAGTTTGGGTTTGGAATTGGTCATTTTTTTTCTTTATTTTGAGATGGCGTTTTGCTCTTGTTGCCCAGGCTGGAGTGCAATGGCGTGATCTTGGCTCACTGCAACCTCCACCTCCCAGGTTGAAGCGATTCTGCTTCCGCAGCCTTCCCAAGTAGCTGGGATTATAGGCATGCGCCACCAAGCCTGGCTAATTTAGTATTTTTAGTAGAGAAGGGGTTTCTCCGTGTGGGTCAGGCTGGTCTCGAACTCCTGACCTCAGGTGATCCGCCCACCTCGGCCTCCCAAAGTACTGGGATTACAGGTGTGAGCCACTACGCCCGGCTATTTTTTTTTCTTTTAATTTGAAATACTTGTAAATAATAGTATTGGAATTTAAATTTTTTTCTATTTTATAGGTGGTATATATAAGGCACATGTAGAGACTTGGAAAAATTTTGTTTTTAAGGTGATCTTTATAAAATAGTAAAACTTGAATTTGAGGAAGCTGGCATTGCTTGATTTCCAAAGTTTGGTTAAAAAAAAGTCAAGTGTGAGAGTCCAAAATTGCTTCACACTCTATGTAAATAATGGGATATGGTACCCTGTGGTCCCTTAATTTCTTAAATAAAAATTTTAATGAGGGAGGAAAGATCTCTTAATCCTTAGGGAAAATATGCTTTGTGTGGAGTGTAAATTCTCGCAAATTTTGGAAAGAAGAAAAGCAGGCAGTACTCTTGGAAAAAAATAGTCTGCTTGAACTTGCCTTTTTTGAAAAAAACAAAACTCAACATTCTTTCATAAAGCATTTTTTTAAAAGTATTTGCCCTTGAGCATTTTTTTCTTCTTACCCATGCTTATCTTTCAAAACAAACATTTATTTCTTTCTACTATAGAGTGTGAGGAAGTTCCTTTGAGGTTATGCCCTACAAACGTATCCAAGCAGTAACTGTCACCTCCTTCCTATGGCACAACAAATGACTAAGTCAACCGCAGGCAGCAGGGAGCATAGAGCGGCGATTTCATGATGGGGGCTGTTCAGATGTTACCTATGGGATCAGTTTTCAAGGGGAAAAAACACACAACTATATTTTTGTGTGCAAATAAAATTTTGGGTCCTTTTGACCCAGTGGAAAATGTGTGTCTACTGGTGGCTGCCTACTTGGAATATGATGATTTACACTTGGAAACATTTGTGTCATTTATCATATGATGTTACTGGTCTACGGCATGACTACATAACAAATAACCATATTAAAAATTAATCTTTTCCAGTTCATCAGACTGTATGTCTTTTTGACACCCCAAGTCTTGTCTTTGCCTCTTGCCCTGCCGTCTTTTCCTGCAGTCACTCTTTACATTAACTCCAGGATTAAGTTAAAACTCATGCACTGCGTATTTGCGGCTGCGCTTTCAGACTCCTACCCTGCCCTTTCACCCTTCTTTCCTACTTTTCTGAAACATAAATCTTCTATCCAGTGGAATTGGTTCGCTCTCTGTCCCTGCAACACACCTCCAACTCCAGACCTGAGACACTGTCTTTGCCTTTTCAATCCTATTCTTTACAACAAGGTTTAAATCCTCCTTTCTGACTGGATCATGGCAAAATAATCTCTCCCAGAAATTCTTTAGTAACAACATTCTATAAACTGATCATTACTTTTAATGTTGAGTTTTTAGTGTTTATGTCTTGTCTCCCTTCCATATTATAATTCTTTCAGACTGGGTTTATGTTGTAGATTTACCTGTACTCCTAAGGTGCTTTGCCCATAGTAGGCACTCAATAAATATTCATTGATATTTTTCTCTGCGTTTTACAATCAAGTCATAAAAGCCCATATTTGGCTTCTGTTTTTCTGGCCAGAGGGCCATTTACTGCATTAATGAAATATATATTCTGACATGATGTGTATCCTGCCTAAAGTCATTTTTGTCTAGCAAATACTAGTAAATAGAATTCTAAAAAAGATATGTAATTATCTGCTGCAGAGAATTTTAGTAATATCATTGATCATGTTAAGGTTTCCAGGGAAGAGTAATTTTAAGAATTAAAATTACTCTAGTGCCAGTAAAACCTCTGGCACTAGAGGAGACAGATGTTCAAGGCTGTGGAATTGGCTCACCTCTCACCGGATATAATAATGCATCCTTTCTATAACATCCCAAATAGATAGGCCTGACATGGAAATGCCTGGAATCAACTCCTCCTTCATTTTACTAATCTATTTTTAGTTATTCGTAATGCAAACCACTTGGTCTTCTCTGTTAAGCGTCCAAAGTATCCTTAAAAGTAATTAAATCGAGTTGACTTGGAGCTTGGAAAATGCCAGGGCCCTTCCCAGCTTCTTAGATGCTAATGCTCTTTCTCCTGGATACTAAACTATTGTTTACTCTTCTTGCTGAACTTGGCACAGGCATGAAACCCCTCAAAACATTCTTTTTTTTCAAATGTACTATGGCTGTAAATACTTTTGAATGGTCTTGGGGATAGATCTATAATACGGAATCTATCACTCAAAACACTATTATTAGTAAATACAGTAATATCTCAGATTGTATATTGCACACATTTTCTGTAAGTACTTAGGTTATAACATACTGGGCTTTTGAGATATTTACTAGTTAAAGAGGGGCAAAGTTATTAGCCTAGTTTTGCAGATAAAATCTAACACAGGGAGGATTATGATTTTCACATTTATTGATAAAGTTAGGACTAGAACCTAACCTCCCTGATTCTGTTAGTTTATTCTGCTCTCACTATGTAAGATCAAGCAGATGGGCCAAACCAGCTGAAGTATCAGGGTTTCGCTCATGACTTTTGCTGTGATGGAATATCCAGTTGAAAAAAAACAATCCTTATGTTCATACTTGAATGTTATAGGAAGCTCATTTTAAATTGTTCTGTTTCATATGAAAGATAATCTGGCCAATTTCTTAACTGTATTCAACTCCTATGCTTTAGAAACAAGGTTGTGTTTACAGGGAATGTTTAAAGCCCAAATACACAAAAGTAAATTTAAATTCCCTTACATTTTTATTATTTCAGTACTCTAGTTTATTGTAACTCAGCTATCTATAGTGAACAGTTGACCTCTTATTATCTCCTCCAACCCCATCCCTGCTGACATCATTAAACAGGAAGGATTCTAATTATGTAGTCTCATTTTGGGGAAAATTGGGAAGACTACGTAGAAATCTAAACGATGTGTGTTACTCTCAGAGCTAGGAAACTAGAGCCAGGTCTCATGGCACTCTAATTAAAAACTTTTATTTCTGCAGATTTATTCTGTGGTCCTTACTGAACAGATCTGCCTTGGGTTTCTGCTGGTGAGTTTTTCAGCAGGAATGCAGGCTTTGTTTCTTTGAATAGTTGAGTGCAGATTAGTGGTATGCCAATTTCCTGTGGCCTTTCAGAGCTGCAATTTGAGCCCTGTTTGCTCCTGGCCCTTGCACAATTGAAAACAATGGGTGACTTCTTTTAGGTTTCACTTCAGGGCTCTTAGAAACAGGGGAAGTGGCTAAAGCCCTACTTTACAGGTAATTAACAATAGATAATGTTTGCTCTGCATTTTTTAGAGCCGATAAAAGGTAGAAGAACATATTCAGCTCCTGATTTAGACACTGTGCAATGGTTTTATGGATACAATAGCTGTCTTAGCATTAGCAAGGTGGCATGGAGTATCATATATATCTGACAGCACAAAACTTTTAAAAAGTAGAAGAAAAAAGAGTATTATTAAAACACTGAAGAGTAACCAAGAAAGCACTCCCTGGAGATGCTAGAGAAACAGTGTCATTTTAAGCCATGCATTTTGACTCAGGCTGCAAATCTATATGTTTTATGATGTGAACACTTTTCATAACTTGTTGACATGTATTCAAGGTCTTTTTGTGTTTTGCACATAATTCGACTCTAGAATTTTCCTGTTTGTTAAAATAACTTCAGCTTAAAAAGGCTTTATTTTCCATCACATTTAATCATTAGCCACAAATATTCTTATGAAATGGTTTTAGGGGCTGGGCACTGTGGCTCACGCCTGTAAACCCAGCACTTTGGGAGGCCAAGGCGGGTGGATCACCTAAGGTCTGGAGTTCGAGACCAGCCTGGCCAACATGGTGAAGCCCCATCTCTACTAAAAATAAAAAAAATTAGCTGGGTGTGGTGGCGGGCACCTGTAATCCCAGCTACTTGGGAGTTTGAGACAGGAGACTCTCTTGAGCCGGCAGGGCAGAGGTTGCAGTGAGCCGAGATCGCGCCATTGCACTCCAGCCTGGCAACAAGAGTGCCTGGGCAACAAGAGTGAAACTCCATCTCAAATTAAAAAAAAAGAAAAAAGAAATGGTTTCAGGTGCTTAACATGTAGAAAACAATATTTTATTGCCCTTTTATTGTGTCTTGGGTAGTGATAGGGTGTTTACCTTAATACTTGGAATAAATATTTTTAGACCACTATTCTCCGTGAAATATATTGTGTCCGCCTGTGACAAGGTGGGTGTGTAGGAGTACTGATTGATTGATTGATTCAATCCTCAACAGTTACCAAGCACCTACTCTGCCCCACGTCCTGGCCCCAGCACTAGGGGTGGAAGGATGATGGAGACCTTGTCCTTAAGGAGATTATGGCAATCGCTTTCCCACATTCTTTGGAAAAAATGAGTAATCTCAATTTTAATACATCTACATTTGAAATGTGTAGGCAGCACTCTTGATAAAAACGTAAGGACTAGGCCGGGTGCAGTGGCTCACGCCACTGCACTTTGGGAGGCTGAGGCAAGCAGCTCACGAGGCCAAGAGATTGAGACCATCCTGGCCAACATAGTGAAACCCCGTCTCAACTAAAGATGGGTGTGGTGGCACGTGCCTGTAGTCCCAGCTACTCAGGAGGCTGAGGCAGGAAAATCCCTTGAACTCTGGAGGTGGAGGTTGCAGTGAACTGAGATCATGCCACTGCACTCCAGCCTGGCGACAGAACGAGACTCCGTCAAAAAAAAAAAAAAAAAAAAAGGAAAGACTAGGTCATATCTGATACCCCAAGTAACTTATTTTTAGAGTGAACAAAGTCTAAACCAGAAGTTAGTGGCTTTTTGTTCCAAGCCACTTCTAACTAGCAACGTGAAATGTCACCTTACTCATCTGCTTTTGAGTAACGATGAACAGAGAGAAGTTGCTTTAGTAGGGAATTTATATGTCGTTTAAAACCAGAGCAGCTTTTTCTAAGTGTGTTTAGACACCCTCGAGAACAGTGTTTTAAGTACAGAGGTGTACAAAGGTGAAGGAGCCCTACATCAATTAATTAGTCAGTCCAGACTTGCTGAGCACCTGGGACCCGTTCAGTGCTGTGCCATAGTGTGGATTTAGGAAAAAAGTATAAGCTCTTGATCTCCATTAAGAACTGGATCAGGAGACTGACCTGGCAACTGGAAATGGGAAAGCATTTAAATCCTCTTTTCTGCTGATAAAAGTAACGTGTTTATTGTAACATTGTTTTTGAAAATGCAGAAGAGTATAATGAAGAATTAAAAATGACACATAATCCTGCTACCCATTTCTTAGTTACAAATGGGCTTTAACAATCATTTGGATACATTCTTTACCTGTCTCCTAGTGTCTTGAACTTTCTTTTCCATTTTTTTTTTTTTTTTCTGTCTGAGATGGAGCCTCGCTCTGTCACTCAGGCTGGACTGCAGTGGCGTGATCTCAGCTCACTGTAGCCTCTGCCTCCCAGGTTCAAGCAATTCTCCTGCCTCAGCCTCCTGAGTAGCTAGAATTACAGGCGTGCGCCACCACGCCCGGCTAATTTTTATATTTTTGGTAGAGACGGGGTTTCACCATGTTGGCCAGGCTGTTCTCAGACTCCTGACCTTGTGATCCTTCTGCCTCAGCCTCCCAAAGTGCTGGGATTACAGGCATGAGCCACTGCGCCCAGCCATGTCTTGTACTTTCTAAAATAAAAATTTAGGGGAACACTCCTCTACTTTTATTTTTTATGGTCTTCTAAAACTCACTGACTCTTTAGAATTGAGGATTTTAGTGATCTTTCAGGAAACAGTCACTCTGAAAACCAAAATTTGTGTTTTGTTTCATTTACTTCCCTCCTTTCTATCTTCTTAATAAAGTGAAGTTCTTTTCAGAGAGTTGAAAAAGAGAAAAACTCAACTTGTCCATTTAAGCTTTCTAGTACTTACTAGCTAAGCACATTTATTGCAGGAAAACTAACACTGATGATAAGCAAAAGAGCACTAAGGAAGTTTTGATTGCCAGTGAAAATGTAGTTCAGTGGCAAGAATATATGTTTTCTATTTAAAAGAAACTATAACTATCTAATATTGCCAACAATTATGACAAAATAATCTTGTAAACAAAAACTTAAAAAAAAGTGAACCTTGTTTTGCTGTGAGAGCCAAGCAGCTGTTCAATCCCTCCCAGCGCCCCACTACCCTACCACTTTTTATGTTAACCACGTTAATTATGCTAATAATTTCCCTTAAGAAACTTTGCCTCTGAAGACTAATGCTCATCATTTTACCCAGGGTGACTGGGTTGGAATTACGTAACCAACTTTATTATCACTGTCATTAAAATCAGCATATATTTCATTCTGGTTGTACAGGAAGTGATTGCTTAAAGTATCCATTTAAAATATGACTTAATGTTTAGATAGTGTACTTGTATGTTTATCATGTCAAAGCCTCAGAGAAGTATTCTGTTCTCCTTAAGTGCTCTAAATGGCTGCTCACAGTTGTCATTGGCTATGCGTGCATCCACATAGTTATTGATATTAAAAAATATGAAAACGGTATCAATAGAATGCTCAAGTTCTATTATTCTCTTGTTCCATGGATTAAAGGAACTTTTTAGTTCTAAGTAGTGTCTTCAGTGCACATCATTCTCGTGCTAGAACGATGACATCTTTCATCTTTTCCGATGAAAGAACTCATTTGCTAAAACAACTGATGTACTTAGGAAGAAGTGACGACCTTTTTATTTAATTAACCTTTTACTCCTAGATAGGTAGGTGTTCTGCCAAAAATTAAAGTATTTTAAAGCAGCAATGAGCTCACTTAATTTCTCTATTTTAAACAGAGTGCTTTTGATGGTTTACTAGACACGACATCACAGTTTCCTGTTTCATATTTGAATTAAGCAGGGTTGGAGAAAACTATTTGCCGTGAGTTTTGAAACTCTAGGGACAAAAAGCCCCTGAAAAGAAGTCTCAGAAGCATAGTGGCTTTTTAAAATTATATAAGGGAATTAAAACCGCAATACTGATGAGCCAAACAAACATACGCTGTCCCTCCCACCTACCCCCTAAAAGAAAGAGAAAAGTGAAAATGGGAGAAATTGAATGATGGAGATCATTAATTAAGCCTGTCACTCACTCATAAGGGCTCTCAGCATTTAAAAAAAAATTTTCCTCCCTAATCACAACCAATGTATCAGTTTGTGTCTTGGCAAAATTGTGTTTCGTGTTCTCAATTGAGAAAGGGAAATTTAAGGTACAGCTAAATTTTAAGGCTCAATAAACTACTTGTAGTTAGAACTTAGTGGTGATAGTGGAGGTGGGGCTGGGATGTTTAATAATGTGGTAAATAAAGAAAAAATACTGAAGCTTTTTTTTCAATTATTAGGGAATTTTAAAAAAGATATTTGACAGTACATATAACTCTTGTGTATGTGTACGTATTATTTAATTACTTTTTAAAAAAGCAACAACAAACTGTTCTATAGAAAAGAAGATACTTCTGAGACCCGTGCAAACCACTGATAATTCTTAAGAGTTACACTCAGTTCCTAGAGAGGAAGTGATACATATATGACTGTTAAATTGAAATGATAAATTACAATAATTTTTAAAGACGGAAAATAAGAATTTTAAATGAGCAATTTAACAGATATGTTTTGTAAGCCTGATCTATATACACCTATAATAAGGAGTTAGGATGCACTAAATTCTCTCAGAAAAGCAATCTAAAATATCTGAGCCTTTGGAGGAACAAATGGTCATTTCCTGAGGTGAGTGAAGGGAGCAAACATGGTTGGCGGCAGGATGGAGGGTGGGAAGGTGAGGGTGGGTGGAGACTGTGGGCCAGGCTCTTGGTGTATGGTAGTGAACAAGACAGACGTGGAGTTTACAGTCATTTCTCCTCTTTTCTCCTAATTACACAGACAGAAAACCCTTTTTGAAACGTTCGTATTTTCAGTACTAGTACCCTCCTAGCTCTGTATTCCAGATATTGCTCCCTTAAGAGAGGAAACAGATTTTTCTCTTGTGAGACTTGTTTGTTCTATGAAACTCAAAAAGTCTGGTCATTTCCCATTTTCCATATAGGAGCCCAGGTCACCAAGTAGTACAGCCGTCAGCTGGGGTCCCTGTCATGTCAATTCTTAGTGCCAAAACATGGGATTTGAACTCTTGCTTATTTTGTGATTGAGTCCTCTTCAACCAAAGGCTGCTAGGATTGTTTCTGTAATTTCCATTCCCTGAACTTAATACTCAGTCTCAGATAACTTACTTTACTTATGGTTTGTTTGTCTCACTGTATTATAAGCTCCCCCAAAGGCTTGAGGTCTCTTTTTATCTATCCTTTCACCAAAATTATAGCTCATTATACACTGAGCTTATTATACCTAGGAGTAGCTGGACACCGTTCTAAGAACTTTACGTGAATTATTTTATTTGATCTTCTCAAAAATCATATGAGGTCGCTAGCATTATTTTCTTTTCCAGATGAGGAAACCCAGGCACTGTGAAGTGAAATAACTAACCCAGGTTCCCACAGCCAGCTAGGATGTTAACTGTGGTTAATTGACTGCAAAGCCCGTGCTAATTTGAGCTTACAAACTACCTCTGATTGCTGCAGCCACAAATTTCTAGGAGAGTGGCCATTGCTACTTTTCTACAAAAATAGAAATCAAGGCTGGGCGCGGTGGCTCACGCCTGTAATCCCAGCACTTTGGGAGACCGAGGTGGGCGGATCACGAGGTCAGGAGATCGAGACCATCCTGGCTAACATGGTGAAACCACGTCTCTACTAAAAAAAAAAAAATACAAAAAATTAGCTGGGCGAGGTGGCGGGCACCTGTGGTCCCAGCTACTCGGGAGGCTGAGGGAGGAGAATGGCGTGAACCCGGGAGGCAGAGGTTGCAGTGAGCCGAGATTGCGCCACTGCACTCCAGCCTGGGCAACAGAGCGAGACTCCATCTCAAAAAAAAAAAAAAAAAATAGAAATCAAGAAACAAAGACCAACTCTGAATGAAAACGAGAATGATTGTATTTTTTATTTCAAAAGGACTTAACATTTTTCTTTTTCCCAACCTTAAAACAATACAAATGTGTTTTTGTACTTTGGCCTGTACTTCCTAGGGTTGGGGATGGAGATGATGGGTGGGTGGAAAGGGGTAAATTTTAAAGTATCTTTTATTAATACAAATGGATAATGTCTTAACTTTATTGATACAGAATGATACCAGGTTTAATAAGATTCTAAAATTGAGTTGAGCCATCCAACCTTGATGGGAAATGGGGCAATAGGTAGGTCGATGGCTGATCTTTCCAGCCTAGCAATGACCATGAAAGGGCTTATTTTGATTCGTGATTTAAATTTGTACTGTGCTATATTATATGAGCTCTATGTAGGTCACTTGCCTTCTCTTTTTTCTTTTCTTTGCTTTATTTTTATTTTTATTTTTATTTTTTTTGAGACAGGATCTCACTCTGTTGCCCCTGCTGGAGTACATTAGTGCAATCATCAACCATACCTCACCGCAATTTTGAACTACTAGGCTCAGGGGATCCTCTTGCCTCAGCATCCCAAGTAGCTGGGTCTATGGGTGTGTGCCACCACACCTGGCTAATTTGTTATTTTTTATAGAGACAAGGTCTTGCTTTTATTTTCCAGGCTAGTCTTAAACCTCTCGTCTCACGTGGCCCTCTTGCCTCAGCTTCCCAAAGTGCTAGGATTGCAGGTGTGAGCCATTGCATCTGGCCGCCTTTGCTTTTACTAATGGCTAACCCCAACTCTGGGGAAGTAGCTAAGGTCATGCAAATAGTTGGCTAGTCAGTAAATAACATTGAAATTCATTTCCTGAAAACTATATAAGGAACCATGAAGAATCAACAATTAGATAGTAAGCTTTGTGAGAGTAGGGATTTTCTTCATTAACTTTTGAAACTCCAACACCTAAAACTGTGCTTGGCATACAGCATTGTTGGCACTCAAAATATTAGCTGAATACATAGACACTGCTCTAAAGGAGACTTCAATCTAATTGAGTGAGATGAGACCAATATACAGACAACAACCAATAAATGTTATGGTATGACATCTAGTGAAGTATGTATTTTTATCTTTTAATTTTTAATTTTTATGGGTACATAGTAGGCCTATATATTTATGGGGTATATGAGATATTTTGATACAGGCATACGATGTGTAATAATCACATCAGGTAAATGAGGTATCCACCACCTCAAGCATTTATCATTTCCTTGTGTTACAAATATTCCACTTATACTCTTTCAGTTATTTTTAAATGTACAATAAATTATTGTTGACTGTAGTCATGCGGTTGTGCTATCAAATACTAGATCTTATTCACTCTAACTATGCTTTTGTACCCATTAAGCATCCCCACTTTTTCACCCCCTCCCTAGTACCCTTCCCAGCCTCTGGTAACCATATTCTACTCTCTATCTCCATCAGTTCAACCGTTTTAATTTTTAGCTCCTACAAATGGGTGAGAACATGTGAAGTTTATCTTTCTGTGCCTGGTGTATTTCAAGTAACATAATGTCCTCCACTTCCATCCATGTTGCTGCAAATGACAGGGTCTCATTCTGTTTTATGGCTAAAGATTACTCCATTGCATATATATATACCACATTGTCTTTATCCATTCATCTGTTGATGGACACTTAGGTTGATTCCAAATCTCGGCTATCATGAATAGTACTGCAGTAAACACAGGAGTGCAGCTATCTCTTCAATATACTGACTTCTTTTCTTTTGAGTATATATCTAGCAGTGGGTTTGTTGGATCATATGGTATTTCTACTTTTAGTTTTTTTAGACACCTCCATACTGGTCTCCATAGTAGGTGTACTAATTTACATTCCCACCAACAGTGTATGACAGTTCCTTTTTCTCCACATCCTCACCAGCATTTGTTGTTTCCTGTCTTCTGGATGTAAGCCATTTTAACTGGAGTGAGATGATATTTCTTTTTCTTTTTTTTTTTTTTTTTTTGAGACGGAGTCTCGCTCTGTCACCCAGGCTGGAGTGCAGTGGCGCGATCTCGGCTCACTGTAAGCTCCGCCTCCTGGGTTCATGCCATTCTCCTGCCTCAGCCTCTCAGAGTAGCTGGGACTACAGGTGCCCGCCACCACGCCCGGCTAATTTTTTTGTATTTTTAGTAGAGACGGGGTTTCACCGTGGTCTCGATCTCCTGACCTCGTGATCCACCCGCCTTGGCCTCCCAAAGTGCTGGGATTACAAGCGTGAGCCACTGCACCTGGCTGGTGAGATGATATTTCATTGTAGTTTTGATTTGCATTTCTCTGATGATCAATATGTTAAGCACTTTTTCATATACCTGTTGCCATCTTTATGTCTTCTTTTGAGAAATGTCTATTTAGAAATTTTGCCCATTTTAAAATAGGATTATTAGATCTTTTCCTATACAGTTGTTTGAGCTCTTTATGTATTCTGATTATTAATCTCTTGTGAGATGAATAGTTTGCAAGTATTTTCTCTCAATCTGTGTGTTGTCCCTCCACTTTGTTGAGTGTTTCCTTTGCTGTGCAGAAGCTTTTTAACTTGATGTGATCCCATTTGTTTATTTTTGCTTTGGTTTCCTGTGCATTGGGGATATTACTCATGAAATCTTTGCCTAGACCAATGTCTTGGAGAGTTTCCTCGATGTTTTCTTTTAGTAGTTTCATATTCTCAGGTCTTAGATTTAAATCTTTAATCCATTTTGATTTGATTTTTGTATATAGTGAGAAACAGGGGTCTAGTTTCATTCTTCTGCATATGGATATTCAGTTTTCCTAGCACCATTTATTGAAGAGTCTGTCTTTAACGTATGTTCTTGGAATCTTTGTCAAAAACGAGTTCACCATAGATATATGTTTGTTTCCAGGTTCTCTATTCTGTTCACTGGTCTATTGCCTGTTTGCATGGTAATACCATGCTGTTTTGATTACTATAGTTCTATAGGAAATTTGAAGTCAGGTAAATTATGATTAAAATATGATTCCTCCAGTTTTGTTCTTTTTGCTCAGGATGGCTTTGGCTGTTCTGGTTCTCTGGTGGTTCCATATAAATTTTAGGATTTTTTTTTTCCATTTTTGTGAAGAATGTCATTGGTATTACCACAGGGATTGCATAGAATCTGTAGATTGCTCTGGGTAGCATGGACGTTTTAACAATATTGATTCTTCCAATCCATGAACATGGAGTATCTTTTCCATTTCTGGCATCAATTTTTTTTTTTTTTCGACGGAGTCTTGCTCTGTCGCCCAGGCTGGAGTGCAGTGGCGCAATCTCGGCTCACTGCAAGCTCCGCCTCCCGGGTTCACGCCATTCTCCTGCCTCAGCCTGGGACTACAGGCGCACGCCACCACGCCCGCCTGGCTAATTTTTTGTATTTTTAGTAGAGACAGGGTTTCACCATGTTAGCCAGGATGGTCTTGACCTCCTGACCTCGTGATCCACCCGCCTCGGCCTCCCAAAGTGCTGGGATTACAAGCGTGAGCCGCTGTGCACGGCCGGCATCAATGTTTAATAGTTTTCATTGTAAAGATCTTTCAGTTCTAGGGAAGTATGGATTTTTAAACAAAGCTCTCCGGATAATTCCCATGATCAACCAGGTAATGTCCCTTGGCCCAGTTCAGAGATTCTCAAACCTATTTTCTAATAGAACAATTTATGACCAAATAGTATTACCTGAAAGTCAGTATATGAAAGAGATTAATATGTAGTCACTCCACTTGAAGAAAGAGAGGTACTGGGGAAGCTTTCTTTTTCCCTGACCTTTTCAGCTTTCCTTTCTTCCTTCATCACAACCCCTTGGAATAGTGGTAAAACCACGGATCTAATTACCAAATGTGCAGTCATTCCTGGAGCGCTTGCAGGGGACCTATGAACCTTTGAACGATATGCAAAAAAGTGTGTGTGTGTGTGCTTCTTTCCTGAGGACAATTCACATTATCAAAGAATCTTTGACCCAAAAAAAGGGTAAGACCCACCCCTCCCCTATACAGGAAAGGTACTTTCTATGCATGAGCTTTTTTTTTTTTTTCTTGGTGGGTAATTACTGAAGATTGGATACTTTGTAAAAAAAACACAAGCATGATTTTTAGATGCTGCCCCTTATCAATTGGAAACTATACTGGAACCATTAAACCATTTCACCTGGATTACTATCACATAGCAGTCAGATGGTACTTACTTCACCATCTTTTCTGTGGTTGAATTTGGCCCAGAATTTTTTGTTCCTGATCTACCTGAATCTTCAGTTTCCAAAGAATCCTCTACTACAGAAAAAAAACACAATCTCAAGACTTCTTAATGACAAGTGCAAGATGCCTTTCATACCCATACATGTGTGCTTTTTCCAGAAGTTTACTTTACCAATGGCTTTTAAAAAAAAAAACATTCTAACCAAAGTAGATATTTTTTAAAGCTTTATATAGCATGATGCTCAAACATTGCTTAACTGATCCCTGGGCTTTCCGTACTGCCAGGTAAAGGAATACTGGGAAATTACTGAGTATATACAATTTGGTTCTTTATTTCTGGTGTTCTGTTTCTTCTTTGAAAGCTGTTGCAAAATTAATATACATATGTAGATTAATTTAGCATGCTTATTACTCCTGGTACCAAATTGTCCTATATTAAATAGGGATCACTGATGTTCTCTGAAGGGTAGTAAGCTAGCTGGTAAACTCACTTATAAAATATTGACCTGGGGTCAGGCGTGGTGGCTCACACCTGTAATCCCAGTACTTTAGGAGGCCAAGGCAGGTGGATTACCTGAGGTCAGGAGTTTGAGACCAGCCTGACCAACATGGAGAAACCCCGTCTCTACTAAAAATACAAAATTAGCTAGGCGTGGTGGTGCATGCCTGTAATCCCAGCTACTCGGGAGGCTGATGCAGGAGAATTGCTTGAACCTGGGGGGCGGAGGTTACGGTGAGCTGAGATCACACCGTTGCACTCCTGCCTGGGCAACAACAGTGAAACTCTGTCTTAAAAAAAATGGACTTGGGTTACTAGGGTAAGTGGAGGGAAGATGGCTACAGGATATTATCACCACTCTTTCAGATATGGCACTTTCTCCTCACTTCAGTTGGATTTGATCATTTAGTTAAACACATTTATAAAGTTTCTGCTAGAGTTCTGGTGGTACAACAGTGAATAGATAGCTACAGTCCTCTCCCTCACAGAGCTGATGCTCTAAGTAGAGACACAGACAATTATAAACAAGCAATGATAATATGCTACAGTTAGTGCCATGGTGCTATGGAAGTAATGTGTGATATGAACATGCTAAAACAGATGAATAACAGTTTTTTTTCTGGGATGCTTGTCTTTCCTATCGTGACATATGGAAAAATAATTGCATTGGTCTGTTTTCATGCCTCTAATAAAGACATACCTGAGACTGGACAATTTACAAAAGAAAGAGGTTTCATGGACTCACAGTTCCACGTGGCTGGGGAGGCCTCACAATCGTGGCGGAAGGTGAAAGGCACTCTCACATGGTGGCAGATGAGAAGGGAAAAAATCCACCCCCATGATTCAGTTACCTCCCACCAGGTCCCCCCCACAACACGTGGGAATTGTGGGGGCTACAATTCAATTTGGATGGGGACACAGCCAAACCATATCAATAATTGTATATATATACCATGTGGAAGCTATTTGGGAAGTCCCTACCCTTCCTTTTCCATAGGGCATTATGTAAGTCTATTCTTGTGTTGCTGTAAATAAATACCAGAGGCTGGGCAATTTATAAAGAAAAAGATTCATTTTGGCTCACTGTTCTGCAGGCTCTGCAGGGAGTGTGATGCCAGCATCTGCTTCTGGCGAGGGCCTTAGAAAGCTTACACTCATGGCGGAAGGTGAAGGGGAGCCAGTGTGTCACATGATTAGAGCAGGAGCAAGAGTGAGAAGGGGGAGATCCTAGAGCTCTTAAACAGCCAGAACTCAGCATGAACTGAGTGAGAACTCATCACCAAGGGGATGGTGCTAAGCCATACATGAGTGTTCCACCCCATGACTCAATCACCTCTCACGAGGCCCCACCTCCAACATTGGGAGTCACATTTCAACCTGAGATTTGGAGGTGACAAGCATTCAAACCCTGTAAGGCATATGTCTAGGTCTCTTCCAGGGAGGGGAAGTCTAGGGGATCATAGTCTTTACTATTTCTTCATCTGGGCCTACAGCATTTAAGCTGTGTCTTCTCTGTCCATCCAAACCCTCTTGATTTTTCTTTAAGAAATTACTTACAATTCTGTCAGTTTTATCCTTTCTTGTATTCTAATATGCTTCAGGAGTTATACTTCCCCATACTATCTTTTCTATTCTTTCAAAAGTTTTCAGGTAGAAGGGAAGGTAGATACCTGTGCTCAGTCCCCATCTTGATCTCACCTTCCATATAAGGTTTAGCCTAGTCCTGCTCCACCTACTCGGTGCAAAATTCTTTCTCCAGAGACCTCTTATTACTCCTCTATCAGAATGTAAGTTGCTTTACTTATTTCTCCCCAGTTAATTGACTCTACAATACAAGATTGAGTTTTTATGGAGGTCTGTTCTATTTGTGAAGAATTTCAGGAAGACCTTACTCAATTTTTTGAGTTAGCAAATCTAATAACATATTTTTTTTCCAACATGCATACATGATTGGTGGATTTTAAATATTATCTTAACACTTGTTGCTGGTATTTTGTACATGTGTCCTCTGGGCTTTTACCTCATACAACATATTATTTCAGTGCACTATTTTTGTGCCATAATAAAATAACTAAATATTTTTGTTCCTGATTTCTTCGACCTTTCCTTTCCCTAGGCACTAACCTTCTCAGTGAGAGGTCTTGAAGTCACATCCTAGCAAATGTGTAGAATCAGAAGGGCCTTCTGTCCTCTTCCTGCAAAATGCCCTGCTGCTGCTGCTGCTTTCATTTCATCTTCAAACTGCTCTATCCAGTAGCACCCCACCTCTTAAGAGAGCCTGTTCAGAAAACAGTTGGATCTCATCAACAGCAGGGTAAAGCTTATCTATTCCCTAGCAATTGTTGCTAGCTAAACTGCTGTTTCACTTCAAAATCTACCAGCCAGTCTGAAAGTTAATTTGCATACAATAGCTCAAAATTATCCTTTTTCTCGAACTCCCGACCTCAGGTGATCTGCCCACCTCAGCCTCCCAAAGTGCTGGGATTACAGGTGTGAGCCACCATGCCTGGCTAAAACTTTTAAAGTTTTATTTTCTTATTCATTGCCAGGTGTTCCTTCTCCTGGGTATGGCGAATGAAAATGTAAGGGGCATTTAGGATTCTCTTTTTTGGTGGTGACTCTTTTTTGTTATCTAGGTATTTTTTCACAGAAATCAATAGCTGCTACTTGATTTTTAAATATTTGCTTTAGTCTAATGAAGAACTTGTGCCAGGTATTTACTTTATTTAGACACTATCTCTTTTATAAAAAAGTGTTTTTGCACAGTTAAAAAAGAATGAGAGAATTATTACTAAAACATAAATAGCGATCAGGATGAAAAGCAAAAATGTAATAGTATGGTTGTAAATATCTCTGAAATTAATAAATTTGTTGGGTTTGAGTTTCCAATATGATCCAAAATTTTCACCATACTAGAAGAAAAAGTGAAAATATTGTAGGATGAGGTTCTTAGCATTTTTAGACATCATGGGATGCTCTCATGGAAGATAATTTTTGCCCAGCACTAAAATCTTAAGGACAATTCTCACTCAGAGCTTATGTAAAGGGTATTGAATATTGGGGATGGACAGTGTCCTCGAAAAAGGTAGATAATTCATATGGTTATGTCCTTGTAGTAAACCAATAAAAAGCCAAAGATATAAAACCAAAGCATATTTTTGTGAAAAGGACTGAGGTTTTTTCAAGGGAACTTACAAGGGCTTAAACTTAGTGGCCCAAGTATCATTGTCTTCTTGTAGTTTTAGTCTTCTATAGCTCAACTTATGGTCTGTGTTACGGACTGAATTGTGTCAGTTCGATGTTCATATGTTGAGGTGCTAATCTCAATGTGACTGTATTTGGAAATTGGGACCTATAAAGAGGTAATCAATGCTAACTGAATTTATAACAGTAGGGCTATAATCTGATAGGACTGGTGTTGCAGGAAGTCAGGGACCCCAAATGGAGGGACCAGCTGAAGCTGTGGCAGAAGAACGTGGATTGTGAAGATTTCATGGACATTTATTAGTTCCCCAAATAATACTTTTGTAATTTCTTATGCCTGTCTTTACTGCAATCTCTAAACATAAATTGTAAAGATTTCATGGACACTTATCACTTCCCCAATCAACACCCTTGTGATTTCCTATGCCTGTCTTTACTTTAATCTCTTAATCCTGTCAGCTGAAGAGGATGTATATCGCCTCAGGACCATGTGATAATTGTATTAGCTACACAAATTGTATAGCATGTGTGTTTGAGCAATATGAAATGTGGGCACCTTGAAAAAAGAACAGGATAACAGCAATTGTTCAAGGAATGAGAGAGATAACCTTAAACTCTGACTGCCAGTGAGCCAGCCGGAACAGAGCCATATTTCTCTTCTTTCAAAAGCAAATGGGAGAAATATCGCTGAATTCTTTTTCTCAGCATGGAACATCCCTGGGAAAGAGAATACGCGCCTGGAGGCATAGGCTTATAAACAGCCCCCCGAGGTGTGCCTGTCGCTTATGGTAGAGACTGCAGGGGTGAAATAGACCCCAGTCTCCCATAGCGCTCCCAGGCTTATTAGGAAGAGGAAATTCCCGCCTAATAAATTTTGGTCAGATGAGTTGATCTCAAAACACTATCTCCTGATAAGATGTTATCAATGACAATGGTGCCTGAAACTTCATTAGCAATTTTAATTTCGCCCTGGTCCTGTGAGCTCACCCTGCCTCCACCTGCCTTGTGATATTCTATTACCTTGTAAAGTACTTGATGTCTGTGACCCACACCCATTCGCATATTCTCTCCCCTTTTGAAACTCCCTAGTAAAAACTTGCTGGTTTTTGCGGCTTGTGGGGTATCACGGAACCTACCAACATGTGATGTCTCCCCTGGACACCCAGCTTTAAAATTTCTCTCTTTTGTACTCTGTCCCTTTATTTCTCAAGCTGGCCAACGCTTAAGGAAAATAGAAAAGAACCTACGTGAATATTGGGGCAGATTCCCCAATAGACTGGTGTCCTTATAAGAGGAGGAAAAAACACAAGAATTCTTTCTCTCACACACACACATATACTCAGCACAAGCACAGAGGAAAGGCCACATGAGGACACAGTGACACAGTGAGAAGGTGGCCATTTACAAGCCAAGAAGAGAAGCCTCACCAGAACCCAACCCTGATGGCATCTTGATCTTGAACATTTAGCCTCCTGAACAGTGAGAAAATAAATTTCTGTTGTTTAAGCTTCCTACTTTGGTGTGTTTTGTTACGACGATTCTAGCAGAGTAGTACAATATGGCCTTCACAATTAGTTAGATAAATGATAATCCTTCAAGCTTTATCATAAGGATTTCTTGGTCTGTAAGTACCTTCAGCGACTTAACTGCATGCAGACCTGGCTTCACATCACATATCCATCTGGCAGCTCCTCTGCTTTCCTAATGACACAGGATTCTTTTGATGCCACTTCGCCAGCTGGAAATCTCATAACCAGTGGTGCCTCTGCCCAGGCTTCACCTGAGCCTGCTGGGCTGGCACCACCCACAATCTGGGAGGCTGCGCTAGGCCCACGCTGCGAGCCCAGAGCCCCTGCCCACCATGGCTGTGTGCTTGGCCCACAGCTAGTCCAGGTATGGCACAACCGGCTTCCACATTGGGCGCTGGTGTCTGGATAAGGGGGATGTGGCAGCGCCCAAAAACTTCAGAGATGCCAGTGTGTCCGAAATTGGTGGGTTCTTGGTCTCACTGACTTCAAGAATGAAGCCGCGGGCTGGGCGCAGTGGCTTTCGCTTGTAATCCCAGCACTTTGGGAGGCCGAGGTGGGCAGATCACGAGGTCAGGAGATCGAGACCATGGTGAAACCCTGTCTCTACTAAAAAAAAAAAAATACAAAAAATTAGCCAGGCGTGGTGGCGGGCGCCTGTAGTCCCAGCTACTTGGAGAGGCTGAGGCAGGAGAATGGCATGAACCCGGGAGGCGGAGCTTGCAGTGAGCCGAGATCACGCCACTGCACTCCAGCCTGGGTGAGAGAGCGAGACTCCATCTCAAAAAAAAAAAAGAATGAAGCCGCGGACCCTCGCAGTGAGTGTTACAGTTATTAAAGGTGGTGTGTCCAGAGTTTGTTCCTTCTGATGTTCAGATGTGTTCAGAGTTTCTTCTTTCTGGTGGGCTCATGGTCTCGCTGGCTTCAGGAGTGAAGCTGCAAACCTTCCCGTGAGGGTTACAGCTCTTAAGACGGCGCGTCTAGAGTTGTTCGTTCTACCCCTCTGGAGCTGTTCGTTCCTCCCCCCCTCTGGAGTTGTTCATTTCTCCGGGTGAGTCTGTGGTCTCGCTGGCCTCAGGAGTGAAGCTGCAAACCTTCACGGTGAGTGTTACAGCCCATAAAGGCAGTGCACGCCCAAAAAGTGAGCAACGATATTTATTGCAAAGAGTGAAAGAACAAAGCCTCAACACTGTGAAAAGGGACCCAAGCCGGTTGCCACTGCTGGCTCCCGCAGCCTGCTTTTATTCCCTTATCTGGCCCCACCCACATCCTGCTGCTTGGTTCATTTTACAGAGAGCTGATTGGTCTGTTTTACAGAGAGCTGATTGCTCCGTTTTGACAGCACTGATTGGTGCATTTACAATCCCTGAGCTAGACACAGAAGTTCTCCAAGTCCCCCCTAGATTAGCTAGACACCGAGCACTGATTGGTGTATTTACAAACAGTGAGCTAGACACAGAGCACTGATTGGTGCATTTACAAACCTTAAGCTAGACACAGGGTGCTGATTGGTGTGTTTACAAACCTTGAGCTAGACACAGAGTGCTGATTGGTGTATTTACAATCCTTTAGCTAGACATAAAGGTTCTCCAAGTCCCTACCAGATTAGCTAGATACAGAATGCTGACTGGTGCATTCACAAACCTTGAGCTAGACACAGAGTGCTGATTGGTGCATTCACATACCTTGAACTAGACACAGGGTGCTGATTGGTGCATTTACAATCCTCCAGCTAGACATAAAAGTTTTCCAAGTTCCCAACAGACTCAGGAGTCCAGCTGGCTTCCCCTAGAGGATACCCCACCAGGGCCGTGGGCGGAGCTGCCTGCCAGTCCAGGGCTGTATGCCTGCACTCCTCAGCCCTTGGGCGGTCGATGGGACTGGTGTGGTGGAGTAGGGGTCGGTGCCCCGGGAGGCTCTGGATGCGCAGGAGCCCACCAGGCAGGGCGGGGGGGCGCCTCAGGCATGCCAGGCTGCAGGTCCGGAGCCCTGCACCGCAGGGAGGCGGCTGAGGCCTGGCGAGAATTCGAGTGTGACGCAGGCGGGCCAGCAGTGCTGGGGGACCTGGCGCCCCCTCTGCAGCTGCTGGCCCGGGAGCTAAGCCCCTCACTGCCCGGGGTCGGCGGTGCCTGCCGGCCCCTATGAGTGCAGGCCCGCCGAGCCCACGCCCACCCGGAACTCGCGCTGGCCCGCGTGCCGTGCGCAGCCTCAGTTCCCACCTGCGCCTCTCCCTCCACACCTCTCTGCAAGCAGAGGGAGCCAGCTCTGGCCTCAGCCAGCCCAGATTGGGGCTCTCACAGTGCTGCGGCGGGCTGAAGGGCTCCTCAAGCACGGCCAGAGTGGGCACTGAGGCCGAGGAGGCGCTGACAGCGAGCGAGGGCTGCCAACACACTGTCACCTCTCACCAGCAATGGTGGTGCCACAAGGGGTGTTACAGCTTTTGCTCAGGGAGTCCCGCTCAAGGAGTCCAGTCTGAAGATCTGAGCCTCCAGGAAGTGTCACACTCATTTGGTCCCACTGCCTGCTCGGCAAACGGGAGTGTGGCGCCCAGCAGTGTTTTTCACTCCCGTAGCTTGGCGAGAAGGAACGTGTATTACAGCTGTTTTACACCCGCTGTTCAGCTGGTTCTGGGTTCTTGCCCTGCGACCAAGAGGAATGAGGTACGTGAACACTGGAGAGTGACTAAGGCAGAGAATTTTATTGGCAGTAGAAAAGCTCTGAACAATGAGCGGGAACCGGAAGTGGGTAGCTCTCTTTTTGCGCAAGGCCTGAAAGCAGGTCTGTGAGGCCAAGTCCAGGGTTTCTATGGGCTCAGAATCGGGGAGTGTGTGCTGACTGGTGCATGGGCAGGCCTGGAAAAGGCACCATTCAATTGGTTAAAAGGCATTGAGGAAGTTCTCACAGGGTTGTGGACTCCACCTGGAACTGGCAGCTCAGTTTTCAGGCTTCAGGCTGTTTGGGGCGTGAAAGTCAGGTTTACCAGGGTCCTCCTGTCCCTGTCTGCCTAGGAATCTGTCTGTCTCCTGCCTCTATCACTAAGAGCTTGCCAGCCCTCCCAACACTCTTGACTTCCAAAGCAAATGGCGGTGCCTTCAGTCAGCATTGTAATGTGTGCCGTAGGTTAGTCTTAGCTCTCCAACGAGCTTATAAACTCCTTCCCATCAATGGCTCTCAGCCATGCATAACTACACTTCACCTTGCTAAATATCACATTTCAGTATTTAGCAGGAGATTATTGAACTCATCAGATTATTGAACTGCATGTCTTCCGTATTGCTCAAGTACTAAGATGGTGAATAATTTATTTTTCCTCCCATATTTTTATCAATGTAAGTAGTTAGACCAAAGAAATGAAAGCAGATAAAAGCAGTTCATAGTCAAGAGGTTATGACTTTAGATTTCTTTTGGTCATCTTAATTCTTCTCTCATCTTTTAACTAATAGGTTAAAGGAAATAAAAATAATGTACAAGAGATCCTTTATACTATGTTTTTAAAAAATCTTATAACTTGTTGTCTTTATTATTTTATATTACAAATACTGATATTGGGGAAAATTTCCCCAAATATTCCTCAAATAGAACAATTTAGCTTGAACTCAGGAGTGTGAGACCAGCCTGGGCAACAAAGTGAGACCCTTATCTCACCTTACTGATAAGAAATCAAAAAATTAGCTTAGTTTGGTGGCACGTGCATGTGTTTCCAGCTACTCAGAGGGCTGAGGCAGGAGGATTGCTTCAGCGGGGAGGTTGAGGCTGTAGTGAACTGAGATTGTGCCACTGTATCCAGCCTGAGCTACAGAGTGAGACCCTGTCTCAAAAAAAAAAAAAAAAAAAAACGAAAAAATTTGAATCAAAATATATACAGACTTGGAACTAAAATTGTGTTAAATCTGGCAATGTTTTTAGACAAACTCAAGAATTCCGGGGGAGAAATTCATGTAATTGGTGTGTTTTGACACTTTAGATACTGCATTATTAACTTTATGAATGTTAGGTATGGCCCTTTGTACAGTAGCTATTTTAAATGTGCAGGTTATAAATATTTGGTCTGATAGCTAAAAAATGGAAGACTTAGAAGTAGAAGATTATGCCCTATATCTCATGATGGCCAAAGGCATGTTGATTATCTAATCAAAAATTTTATTTGAAAAATTCTTGTTTTCACCATGAGAGGTTTGGGTTTAAGTATTTGTGAAGTAGTAAAATATTTCACATGGTAAGCATCTAGGGTAGTGTCAACTGAATACATAGAAAACATCACAAAAGCCTTTAGGCTCTTTATATTAGAAGTAAGTTATCAGTGAGATGGATGGGAGAAGGAAAGGAAAAGGTGCTTAGAGAAACCCCTAAAGTAAAGTATCAGGCCTTGATTGATTGATAATATGCTTTTCAGTTTATAGCAAAATGTGTTTTGTTTTTTAAAGAAATTTTGTAAGCTATTTGGCTGCACTGCATTGACTTGGCTTAATTTGATTTAACAGGTTTGTCAATGCCTCACTAGGTGGATTCAAACAGATAAAATGTAAACCAGAAAATAAGGATATGCTTGCCTTGTCTTACGGAATGAGAACAACAGGACTGGGCCATGCCAAAATCATGCTTCTTTCTCTAGACTCATTATAGGTTGTGAAGTGGCATGATGCAATGTGAATGTCCAGACAAGTATCCCTTTTGTTGTTCTCAAGGGGGTTACGTCCTGGATTTGTTCCTTTGCAAACTCTTTACAGTTTACATAGCCGGAGAGACTCAATGCCTTGGCAGCAGCACCAGGTTTTATCTGTGGGTTTGCCCTCTTAGAGTGGCAGGCAGTTAATATATGTATCAGCTGTGTTCTTTTTGCCTGTGGTTACTCTATGTTATCACTTGTTTCTTTTAATGACATGAAAAAATAATAATTTAGATGACTATTGGCCTTTCTGAAAAAGAAACAAGAAAAAAGCTCCCCTGGATTTCTCCTGCCCTTCTTGATCTTCCCTTTAACATACTGTTCTCCTGTCAAGAATGTTCAATCACTGATTTGATTACATTTTTAAGTATTTGGGCATTTGCTACTGAAAATACTGGGTGAGGGGTGATAATGTCACACATCTTCCTGATGACTGCAAAACAAGTAAAGAAAGCATGCATGTTCTCCAGGCTTCTTCTGGGTTGTTTTCTTTTGGACACATTGCTATTGTACCATCAGTACTTTGGTCAGTAGCAGAATTAGAGTCATCTTGTGGAGAAATTGAGGAAATCATTAAGTATTAATAAGGATTACTGTACTGACTATGACAGATTTCTTTGTTTTAGTTGCTCCTTTGTAAGCCAATTCATGACCTCTTTTTTTAATTTTTATTTATTTATTTAGTTTTGAGACGGAGTCGCACTCTGTCGCCAAGGCTGTGATGCAGTGGCGTGATCTCGGCTCACTGCAAGCTCCGCCTCCCAGGTTCACGCCATTCTCCTGCCTCGGCCACCCCAGCAGCTGGGACTACAAGTGCATGCCGCCACGCCCAGCTAATTTCGTGACCTCTTTTAGAGTCAAGAAATTCTTAATCTGATTGATACTTCTTCAGAATACACAGTTGAGAAATTCAATAGCCAATAAACCCTAAGCCAAATAAAGTCACTTTGTCAATATTCAAACAATTTTCTTCTGATTTCCTATTACATCTGTAATCCAAAACTCACAGTTTAAAACCTGGTGACAGCCGGGTGCAGTGGCTCACTCCTATAATCCCAGCACTTTGGGAGGCCGAGGAGGGTGAATCACTTGAGGTCAGGAGTTCCAGACCAGCCTGGCCAACATGGTGAAACTCTGTCTCTACTAAAAATACAAAAATGAGCCAGGCATAGTGGCCCATGCCTGTTGTCCCAGCTAGTTGGGAGGCTGAGGCAGGAGAATTGCTTGAACCTGGGAAGCAGAGGTTGCAGTGAGTCAAGATTGTGCCACTGCACTCCAGCCTGGGTGACAGAGCAAGACTGTCTGAAAACAAAAAACAAACAACAACAACAACAACAAAACAAAAACCTGGTGATAATCTCCATATAGTTCATTTTCATAAAATATGTTTCAATAATCATATTAAAAACTTTTAATCCCGGCCGGGTGCGGTGGCTCACACCTGTAATCCCAGCACTTTGGGAGGCCGAGGCAGGCAGATCACAAGGTCAGGAGATCAAGGCCATCCTGGTTAACACGGTGAATCCCCGTCTTTGCTGAAAATACAAAAAATTAGTTGGGCGTGATGGCAGGCGCCTGTAGTCCCAGCTACTCAGGAGGCTGAGGCAGGAGAATGGCATGAACCCAGGAGGTGGAGCTTGCAGTGAGCCGAGATGGCGCCACTTTAGCCTGGGCGACAGAGCAAGACTCAGTCTCAAAAAAAAAACAAAAAACTTTTAATGCCTTAGCCATCTTTGATTCTACCACAAAGTTGAAAACTTCTTGACTTAATGTTCTGAAGCATCTGGGTTTCAGGCAGAGATTGACTTGCAACTTTCCTAAACACTGTTGTGAACCCAAAAGAGAACAAATCCTTGAACATCTATACTAACCATTATTCGGACAGGAGTCAATCTACTTTTTTCCTATAAAATACACCATGAGAGTCTTATTTTATTTAGAGTAATTAATTATCTAGATGTCTGTTACTCAGCAACTAGAGGCAGGATGAAGGATGATAGAAAAGAGAGGATTTTTTGGAAGCAGACACTCTGGGCCTTGGAGTAAAGGATTTCAGCAGGGTTTTTTGTTTGTTTGTTTGTTTGTTTGTTTTTTTGAGATTCACTCTTGTTGCCCAGGCTGGAGTGCAATGGTGCGATCTCAGCTCACCGCAGCCTCCGCCTCCCGGGTTCAAGCAACTCTCCTGCCTCAGCCTCCCTGGTAGCTGGGATTACAGACATGTGCCACCACGCCCGACTAATTTTGTATTTTTAGTAGAGACAGGATTTCTCCATGTTCGTCAGGCTGGTCTCGAACTCCTGACCTCAGGTGATCCGCCCGCCTTGGCCTCCCAAAGTGCTGGGATTACAGGCGTGAGCCACTGTGCCTGGCCAGGATTTCAGCAGTTTTAAGCACCAAAAGTGTTCCTGAAATTATTGGTGTAGTATGACATAGTATGATATTTAATTTTAATAATAATCTTGGATTTACAAAAAATATTTGTTTTTGTATTTTATCACAAGAATACAATATATTTTAGATAAAATTCAAAGAATAAAAAGTTTACTACTTGGGAGAGTAAATTCCAGTTATTTGGAAAATTGTACTATGTGTAGAAACTTAAGACATTATTAATAAATGAACTACTGAATTAACCAATTAGTTCTAAATAATATAAAATGTATATTTCTTGGGTAAATGATCATTTCTCTGCTCAGATATCTAACATGGCTTCTGTTAATCTTGTGCATAAAAATCTAGTTTGCCGTTTCCTGAGTTTGCTGTAATAGTCACCCAATAAGATGTCTACTTGGTTCACATCTATTCTCCCAGCAGCTGTGTTACTTTCCTCTCTCTTTAACATATGCTTTTTTATGAGGGGTCTTCTCACTTTCCTAGCCTAGCCACAGTGATTGGTCCAAGGGAGGGGGCATGTGACCAAGGATAGTCTAATCAGAGTCTTTCCCTAGGATTTTTTTTTCAAACAGGATCAAAGGAAGAGCTTTTCCCTGTTTAGTAGTGAAAATGTAAGGATGTGTGCCTGGAACCCCATTAGTTACGTCTCTAGCAGTCACAGAAACTACAATGCAGAATGATAAGCTAGATTGAAAGAAATGGAAGTGCTTGGTTTGCTTTAATAAGCCAATAAATTCTGTGACCTATTTCAGTTTGTGGTTCCGTTTCCTGCATTCAAGAATCCTAGTTAATCCATTTCCTAACTGTCGGCCATTTTACGTTATTTCTTGTATTTATAGGCTGGATTGTGAATGTCATTATCCTGATTCCATAGTTGAAGAAGTTAGCCTAAGTACCTTGACTAACGTCACATGGCTATTAAGTGGCAGAAATAGTAGTTAAAGCCAACCTCACTGACTTTAAGCTTATCCTCTTTTTTTCTTCCTCTTTTTAACAAAATCTTAGTGTTTTTTTTGTGTTAAAATATACATAATGTAAAACTTACCATGTAAACCATTTTTAAGTGTACAGTCCACTGGCATTAAGTACATTCACATTGTTGTGCAACTATTGATTTCCAGAACTTTTTCATCATCTGAAATGAAAACTCTGTACCCATTAAACAATAACTCCCATTCCTTTCCTTCCCAGACCCTAGTAATCAGGATCCTACTTTCTGTCTCTAACAAGTTGACTACTCTAGGTATCTTATGTAAGTAGAAACATATAGTATTTGTACTTTGATGTCTGGCTTACTTCATTTAGCATAACATTTTCAAAGTGCATCCATGTCATGCCATGTGTGAGGATTTCCTTCCTTTTTAAGGCTAAATAATATTCCATTGTATGTATCTGTTACATTTTGTTTATGCATTCATTCATTCATTGATACACATTTGTGTTGTTTCCACCTTTTGGCTATTGTGAATAATGCTGATGCGAACATGGTTGAATGAACATTCTTTTCAAGTTCCCTGTCATCAATTCTTTTGCGTGAAATTGTTGGATCATATGGTAAGTCTGTGTTTAATTTTTTTGAGGAATCTCTATACAGGTTTCTATAGTGGTTGTAACCTTTTACATTCCTACCAACAGTGCAAAGGTTCCAGTTTCTCTACATCCTCATGAACACTTGTTATTTTCTCAGGTTTTTTGTTTTTGGTGAGGTTTTTTTTGGTAATAGCCATCCTGATGGGTGTAAAGTGGTATCTCTTTGTGGTTTTTGATTTGCATTTGGAGCTCGTAACCTTTGTGTGTGGCAGTTCCTTGCTCCCTGAAATGTCCTCATCTGTTAATCTCTTCAGTTCAGAGCATCAAATACAACTGAGCAGACTCGGAATTTGTCATTCCACCTTTAAACTTGCTTGGCTGGGAGAGACTGATATGTTCTTTTCACTCTCCCAAAGCATGTCTACCCTTCTTTTATTTTTTTTTAAATTAATTAATTTATTATTATTATTATTTTGAGGCAGAGTCTCGCTGTGTTACCCAGGCTGGAGTGCAGTGGTGCAATCTCGGCTCACTGCAAGCTCTGCCTCCCAGGTTCACGCTATTCTCCTGCCTCAGCCTCCTGAATAGCTGGGACTATAGGCGTGTGCCACCACGCCTGGCTAATTTTTTGTATTTTTAGTAGAGATGGGGTTTAACCATATTGGCCAGGCTGGTCTCGAACTCCTGACCTTGTGATCTGCCCGCCTTGGCCTCCCAAAGTGGTGGGATTACAGGTGTGAGCCACCACGCCTGGCTACCCTTCTCTTAAATTCTGTTTGAAATTCATCTCACCATTAAAGTCTTCTCAAAGTAACCCAGCCTAATCTAGAGAACATTTTATTCCAGTATCCCTTAAGCATGAAGGAACAATTAGTATTGGACTGATGTATATATTCTTTTGCATGTTTTCCAAGTGGATTTATCCTGCCCACTTTTAGATTATAAACACCTTGAGGAAATGGATCTTAGATACCTTTCTGTGGCAGTCCCATTATACGTAATGTCCAGTGATCAATATGTAGTAGAGAATAATAAAAGTTGTTGACATTTATAATGTCATTTTGTTATTTTCTGTCATAATATTTTCTCATGCTTATGTGGATGTCAAAAAGCAAGTTCTAGTTTCCTTATCTCCATTTCTGCTTCCTACTTACATGAAATTTCCTCTGTAGAACAGTTTCTGAATGTGTTCTACTGGGACAAAGGTTTGGTTGTCCTCAGAGAAATAGACATTTAAATGGTCTATTTCCTTTTTAGCAGTGCTACTGGGTTGGTCAGCATTTATTTATTCCAAATTCCAATTTTCAGACACAGCCATTCAAAAAAAGATACTTATATTGAGAAACATGAATATCATACAGTGGCCCACCCTGAACAGTCCCAGATCTGCTGGTCTGTTAGCCATGCTGCACTTCTCTTCCCCCATCCCCTCAAAAAAAGAGAAACAAGTCTGAAGATGATCGGGCTTCCTGTTCTGTGGATTTTGAATTACTGTAATTAGGATCTCATGTCTGCAGCCACACAGCCGGGGGTGATCTCTCAGCCTCGGCACTTTCTATTTCAGTTGGTAATTACTCAGTAGTAAAAAAAAAAAAAAAAAAAAAAAAAAATTTAAAAATCACTGATAGGAGAATTGAGGACATAGTCTACTTGGTACTGACTCTTTTGTGGGTGGGGAGGGTGGGGAAAATAGGGTACACTATCTGTAATTCTAGCTTTCCCCAGACCAAAGCAACTAGGCTGAATACAATAGACCCTTTAATTTCCTTGCACCCATTCAAAGGTGCTTCAATAAGAACAAGTGAAAAGACTGGAAGCCAGAAGATCGGTGATGGGGGAAGGGAGTGGTGCAGCAGAAGTAGCTCCTGGGAGGACAGAAGATGTTAGTACAGCAGTATCACCAAAACGAAATTTTATGTTCTTTAAAAACTGTGTGTGCGTGTGTTTTAAGTTAAGGTTAACTTCAAATAATAATTAAACACCAGTTGCTGGATCATCTACTTAGTGGTTATCAAGAGAGTTTATTTACTGATCTGCTGAGACCAAAAGACCTCTGGTTAACATTTGCTAAGACAAGTCCTTCTATTTGGGAAAAGATTTCTTCCCTCCTTCCCTCTCTCCCTGTTTTTTCTAGGCCTGGGAAAGCTGGTTTTATATTATGCAAAAGTGTGAATCGCACAGCCCAGAGTCACTGTCCCCTTTAAAGGGGGCTTTCTCTCTTGTCTTAAAAAACAGACCTCGGAAGGAGCCAGATGGTTCCCGTCTGCTGCCTTGAGTCAATGCACTTCCTCCCACAGACTGGAGCCCTTTTGCCCTCCTTCCTCCCCAGCCCCTCCCCACATTCTACCCCCCACCACCGGGCCTCCCTGTTTTGTCGCTAGAAATAATCTTTTATTGCCCAGTTGTTCGGAAGTGACCTTTTGCCCTTGATTAGATAGCACCAGGCTCCATCACCGGATTGCTTTTGAGCGGGCAGTTGCTTTTTTGTGTGGGCTGATCCGGTGTCAGGGAGAACAATGCAAGGCTTTGCAAAATTTTAGTATAGCTCAGGCCTCATGTGGAATAGGTGGGGGCGGGGAGACGCGGGGTTGAATAAAGCAGCCCAGTGGATCCTGGTTGCAAAAATACATTTTCTGTAGTAAACTGAAAAACAAATGGCATTTTTAAAAATTCACTTGTACATATTTATCTCATTCCTTAATAACCATGTATTTCAGAGGAATAGAAGATTACTCCAGGGTTTCAGTATATATTATTTAAGCATACAAATATTATTACAATTAAGCTGACTTGAATATAGCCTTACGTTAGAATATTAATCAAATGGACTATTGAGTTTCTCACAGCAATTTTCCAGAAGGTCTCAATTATTTTGAGTAACAAATGTAATAATAAAACATATAACAAAGAATGAGTTTAATTATTGAAAGCTAACTCATTTTTTATTTTAAAAATTAGGGAAAAATATTCATGACTTTACATGCTTCCTAGGTAAAATGGTATTTGTGACTTTGTATCTTTCATAATAGTCCTTAAATTCTTTTGATTTAAAATTCTTAGGAATATCTGCCAGAACTAGTATAGTGGGTGAGTTTGAAATTTTTGTTTTAACACCTTCAGTTTCACTCAGGAGATGAATATTCTGCTATACAGGCATAGCAGCATTTTGGGATTCTTTTAAAAGTTTATTAACATTAACATCTAAAATTTTGGTCAGGTACAATGGCTCACACCTGTCATTTCAACACTTTGGGAGGCCAAGGTGGGAGGAGGGCTTGAGCCCAGGAGTTTGAGACCAGCCTGGGTAACCCTGTCTCTACAAAAAATAAAAAATTAGCCTGGCATGGTGACACATGCCTGTAGTCCCAGCTACTCAGGAGGCTGAGGCAGGAGGATTGCTTGAGCCTGGGAGGTTGAGGCTGCAGTGAGCAGTGTTTGCACCACTGCACTCCAGGCTAGACAACAAAATGAGACCCAGACTCAAACTAAAATAAAATAAAAATTTGCTGAGGCAGCAGAATCGCTTGAACCCAGGAGGCAGACTTTGCAGTGAGCCGAGATCACGCCACTGCACTCCAGCCTGGGCGACAGAGTGAGACTCTGTCTCAAAAAAATAAAAATAAAAATAAAAATTTGAAGTTTCTTAGTTCTCCATGTGAGGGGGAAAATGCCTACAGACCATGCAACCCTAAATTTTTGTTGTGGGTAATACTTAATGCTAATGTCCACACTGTTTCTTAACTCTTGGCCTGCCAGTTGTGGTGGCTTAAAATGAATTCTACCTTTCTGCTTTATTTCAGAAGTTCTGGTCCATGTTTTGTTTCATAGGTTTGCAGTGTTGGGACGTAACAGAGTTGGTAATTACTTTGTAGTAAAAAAAAAAAAAATTTTAAAATCACAAATAGGAGAATTGAGGACATAGTCTACTTGGTACTGACTCTTTTGTGGGTGGGGAGGGTGGGGAAAATCACAACTATTTTCCAGTGTCATACGGGGGGTATATTTGCTACACAATGTGGAAAATATGTACATTAGCCTTTACACAAAGGAAGTTAAAGATATAAAGTGCAGAGTGAGTATTACCAGCTCCATTTTACAGATGAAGCAGCAGGAACTCACCATCATGTAAATGTTCTAGATGTACCCAAACCAAGTCCAAAGTTCCCAATGGCCTTGTTTCAATGCTTAAGAATGGTTGTTTTCATAAATACTATGCATGTGTGTATATCACAAAGAAAAGTGATTGGTGTGCTCTACCTTTTCAATTTTAATTTGTGCTTTACTAGTTAACTATATTTCTCTCAAAAAATCAACATGAAACATGCCAAATTTTCTAAAAATAATTTTGAGAATACAGTGATAGGCCAGGCACAGTGGCTCATGCCTGTAATCCCAGCACTTTGGGAGGCCAAGGCGAGTGGATCACCTGAGGTCAGGAGTTCGAGACTAGCCTGGCCAAGCAACATGGTGAAACCCCGTCTCTACTAAAAATACAAAAATTAGCCAGGTGTGGTGGCGGGCACCTGTAATCCCAACTACTTGGGAGGCTGAGGCAGGAGAATAACTTGAACCTGGGAGGTGGAGGTTGCAATGAGCCATTGCACTCCAGCCTGGGTGACAAGAGCAAAACTCTGTCTCAAAAAAAAAAAAAAAAAAAGAATACAGTGATACATATATGTGTGTATATATATACATCTACATCCATGTGTTTTAAAAGAGCAATGGATATTGTTGATCAATTATACTAACAGAGAAGGTAAAGAATTTGCCAGATAACTTGCTATTCAGTGGGTTTCCCTGGTTGAGCCTAGGAAATTGGGAAATGATGAAGGGGAAGATCAATGTTGAGAGATCACTGAGCGAAATGAAAACATGCCATTCAAGTGTTAGTAGATTTCATTTGGTTTCAATCCATCTTCCTGTTAGCAGGGGCGTACTTCTTTATGTCTCTGTAGGGGTGTGGTGTTAATTTGAGTGGTAGCAATTGAATTTTGGAAAAAGGCCAAAATGGTTCGGCGTTCTTCTTCCACTTTTTTTTTTTTTTTTTTTTTTTCAAACAAGGGAGTCCTTAGCTTTGGGACTGTTTTGAGAATTGGTCAGCCTGCATGGATGACGAGGGAGGACACTGGAAATCTCCTTTGGGGCTTTTGGGTGGGTAGCAATGAAAATACTGAATCTGTTTATCTTTGTGGCTTACAGACAATAGGAGACTGGGTCATAGCAGTGCCCCTCCCCTCCCTTTCCCACCCCTGCCCTCCCTTCCCCTCCCTTCTTTTATTTTTTTTATTTTTTATTTATTTATTTTTTTTGAGACAGGGTCTTTCCCTGTCACCCAGGCTGGAGTGGTGCAGTGGTCTGATTTCAGCCCACTACAGCCTCAGTCTCCCCAGCTCAAGCGATCCTCCTGCGTCAGCCTCCCAAGTGGCTGGGACTATAAGCATACACTACCATGCCTGACTAATTTTATTTTTTGTAGAGATGACTTTTATTTTTTGTAGAGAATTTTATTTTTTATAGAGATGAGTTCTCACTATGTTGCCCAGGCTTGGTCTTGAACTCCTGAGCTCAAGCAATCCTCCCACCTTGGCCTCCCAAAGTGGGAGCTACTGAGCCCAACATTATTTTCCTTAAACTTCTCCTTTCTGAAAATGATTCTCTTTTTATTTCATGGGAATATAGAATAGTAAATTCTTTATTAGAAGAATTTAGCTTATATATGAACTAGAAAAGAGTAGAGATAGGACTCTGGAGACCAAGATTCTTCTGTTGATCATTTCCAAAAGGGGCTAAAAACCTTCCCCTAATTTACTTAGTTATTAAAGCAGTTAGTTGGATGTATTATATCGTACTTCTGGCAACTACCACCACCACCAACAATAAAGGCAACAAACATGCAAACAAAAAACTATGTAGTTGTGATGCTTAAGTCAACAAACATTTATTAGCTTATTATTAGCATATTAGTATAGCAATGCTATATAAAGTTTAAATATATGTTAAAAATGAAAATATATTCTTGTCATGCCTAGGAAGCTAATTTTTTGCATACTTAAGAGAGCAATGTCTACTTTTCACTTTTATAGGGAATGATACGCAAATACAAAACATAAAATTATTCTTTCACTGAAAAACATAATAGTAAATTACTGATGACGTTAATCTTAAAGAGACCACAGAGGCATGGTAATAAAAGGCCACAAAACCAATTTGATGTTTATTATGTGTATAATCACAAAAAATAATTAGAGTAAGCCAAAGTAGATTTTTTTTTTTCTTTTGAAGACAGAGTCTTGCTCTTTCCCCCAGGTTGTAGTATGGTTGCGTGATCTTGGCTCACTGTCACCCCTGCCTCCTGGGTTCAAGAAATTCTCCTGCCTCAACCCCTGGAGTAGCTGGGATTACAGGCAAGTGCCACCATGCTTGGCTAATTTTTGTATTTTTGGTAGAGAAGGAGTTTCACCGTGTTGGCCAGGCTGGTCTCGAACTCTTGGCCTCAAGTGATCCGCTCGCCTCGACATGCCAAAGAGTTGGGATTACAGATGTGTGAGCCACAGCGCCTGGTCAGATTCTTTTAATTAGGAAGAACATTAAAATATTTTCTTTTTTTTTTTTTTTTTTTTTTTTGAGACGGAGTCTCGCTCTGTCACCCAGGCTGGAGTGCAGTGGTGCAATCTCGGCTCACTGCAAGCTCCGCCTCCCGGGTTCACGCCATTCTCCTGCCTCAGCCTCTCCGAGCAGCTGGGACTACAGGCACCCGCCACCACGCCCGGCTAATTTTTTGTATTTTTAGTAGAGATGGGGTTTCACTGTGGTCTCGATCTCCTGACCTCGTGATCCGCCCGCCTCGGCCTCCCAAAGTGCTGGGATTACAAGCGTGAGCCACCGCGCCCGGCCTTAAAATATTTTCTTAAAAATTTATTGAAAGTTGATTGGGTGTAGTGGCTCACACTTGTAATCCCAGTGCTTTGGGAGGCTGAGATGGGTGGATCACCTGAGGTCAGGAGTTCGAGACCAGCCTGGCCAACATGGCAAAACCCCATCTTTACTAAAACAACAAAATTAGCTGGGCGTGATGGCACTTTCCTGTAATCCTAGCTGCTTGGGAGGCTGAGGTAGGAGAATCGCTTGAACCCAATAGGCAGAGGAGCGAAACTCCGTCTCAAAATAATAATAATAATAATAATAATAATAATAATAATAAATAAAGCCATGGTAAACTATCATATGGCAATGGCTGTCTTCAATCAGTTAACTGGATATTTGTTTTGTCATTAAATAAACAAGAAATTTGTTGAATTATTATATTTGCCAATATTTACTAATATTTAATTTCACCCATGCCACCCTAAAATTTGAGTTTAATTCCCTTGACTGAAATGCGGCTCTCTGAAGTTCTTGAAATTCTTTTGCTGGCACAATCTCAGATCTCTTGGTCTTCAGACATGTGACTCTGGTCTTACCAGCACCAGAGTCTCTGCCTCTTTATATAACTCAGCTCACACATTCACAGGGGTCTTTCTTGAGCACTGTACTTTCCATAACCTGTTAATGCTGATGACTTCCAAGTCCTGGTCCTTGTCCTTTGTCCTTTTCCTCTGCTACCCCTCATTTGTGGTATTCACGACTAAAGTTCACTACCTTCTTAATTAAAATCACTAAAATGTCTTCATTGCCTTGCGCCTCTGTGTGCCTTGTATCTTGCTCTGCAAGATGGTGCTGCTCAGATATTTTACTGGTGACTGAAAGAAAACATCCGTGAAATGAAACCTTATCTCCCATGAGAACCTATTCTTACCACTATCATTGTTTATTGAGTGACTTTGCTAAGGGTATTCAATAACTTGCTGGGTAGAGGTAGAATTTTTAAAGAATGAACGCAAACTTGTCAAATTGTTAATGAATCAGCCTTAAAAGATTGCAGTGGGCTTTGTAGGTGATAAAACCTAGGGATGGTGAAGGAAAGATAGCTCCTCTATGGAGCTTGTTCCAAGCTATGTCCTTTCATCGAATGGAAAGAGCACAAGATGGGGGTTGGGGGAATCAGATTTACTGTGTTCAAGCTCTGGTTGTACCACTGAACTTGTAAAGTTCTCTGAGTCTTAGTTTCCTGTTTGTCAAGGCTTTTACTTCCTAACTTTTGTGGTTAACAAGAAAATGCCATGAAGTACTAAGCAGTATAAATAGAAGGTAATTATACTACAGTGATCATGTTGGGGATTTGTGGTTGCTATAATCACAATGAGAACATACATACCATGGTTGCAGTTAAGTGTTTATTTGCTTGTTCACTTGTTTATTTCCTTTCTCTCTCCTAAATTGTACATTCCATTAGGGTAATGACCATATTTGTTTTATTAATCATTATAATCCTGTTATATATTAGTTTCTGACTCTGGGAGGCACTCTGTATGTAAGTATTATTTGGATGGATGGATGGAATATGATTAATAGCTTTAAGAATACTGGCTTTGTAAAGACTAAAGGGCTATCAGAAAATCCACGTGCCATGGCTTATGAACATTAATATTTATAGAATTTCCCAAAGCTTCACTTCAACTCTAAGTTCACTTAGAGATAATTTTGTTTGTTTGTTTGTTTGTTTTAGAGACAGGGTGGTCTAGGCTAGAGTGCAATGATGAGACCATAGCTCACTGCAGCCTCAAATTCCTGGGCTCAAGGAATTTTCCTGCCTCAGCCTCTGAGTAGCTGGGTCTACAAGGGCATGCCACCACACCTGGGTAATTTTACTGTTTTATAGAGATGAGGTCTTGCTGGGTTGCCCAGGCTGTTCTCAAACTCTTGGCCTCAAGTGATCCTCCCTCCTTATCCTCCCAAAGTTCTGGGATTATAGGCATGGGCCACTATGCCCAGCCTGTTTTAGAGACAGTTTTAACACATCTGGCTATCTCCTATTTCAAGTTATATAAAACTGGAGACTGATAATTATAAATCTGTAGGAAGGAACCCAAAGGATGCACTGTTAGCTGCAAGCAGTGACAGCCAAACAACCTGAAAGCAAATTAGAACGTAGAAAAACTGCTGAAGAAACTAAAAAGTATGGCAGTCTGGAACCACTTAATACAAATTAAATGCACTGATGTGTTCATAGCAATTCTGTGAACTGTGTAATATCATATACATACATGGTGTTATGTAAGGGAAAAGCAGCCTACCTGCTCTGGGTCCTGCAGCCATTGTAGTGAAATTGTGTAGGGATGGAGGCTCATGAGGAAATCTGAGCCATCAGGAAAATTAAATTATGTTCACTTTCCTTGACAAGGTAGGGAAGTACGTAGGTCACTTTAGATTTAGATTTAGAAAGAGTTCTCTCAAAATATATAAAATTGAAATATCTTATTTCTGATACTACTAGATAAATGAGATACTATTTTATTTACTAAACCAATGACCTTTAAAGATATATCCAAATCAACCAAACTCTAAAAGTTAGGAAGTTACACTTGCTATATATTAAAACACCTTTAAGGTCTGCATATGTCGATGCCAAATAAATTAGAACAACAGTACTGTAGTAAAATAATGGGCCATTGTACTTAGTCAAGCTGGTAGGCTCCTTTATTGGCCTAAATTATTAAGAATTTATTTTTACGGCAACACTATATTCCTTTGGTATCTGAGTTATGCCTTAAATAATAAATTAGGTATTTAAGATGTTAATATATTTTGGTGATGCTAGGTATTTGGGTTTCCATTGTCATAGGGAGAATGAGGTTTTATTTTTGTTTTTTTAGTCTGCTATTCACAAGTGGCAATTTTTGAGAGCTTAAAGTTGATTTTAAATTTCATTTGGCCTGGTCATGGCTCACTCCTGTAATCCCAATACTTTGGAAGACCAAAGCGAGAAGATGGCTTGAGCTCAAGAATTTGAGACCAGCCTGGGCAATACAGTGACTACAAAAACATTTTAAAATTAGCTGGGCATGGTGGTGCACATCTGTGGTCCCAGCTACTAGGGGGTCTGAGGTGGGAGGATCAGTTGAGCCCAGGAGATTGAGACGGCAGTGAGCCGTGATCACACCACTGCACTCCAGCCTGGGTGATAGAGCAAGACCCTGTCTTTAAAAATATTTTCATTTGATTTCAAAAAATATTTATTGACCATCCACTTTGAATTAGGTGGTACTAGAGACAGATAATGAGTGAGACAATATCCCCTCTCTCAGGGAGCAAATAGTTTTGGTATTTTCAAATAGAGAAAAAAGCCTTGTCTGAATCACTAGAACTTTAAAGTCTAGTGATGTTTGGAGAAAGAAATGCCAGCAGCTACTATTCGTTATAGTGAACAAAGAGTAATTTTAAAATATTGAAAATTTAGAGGTGAAATAAATTAAACTGTATATCACATTAATAGTTAAACATGTTGGAGAAGTAACATTAATCTTTTAGAACATATTTCAGTTCTATTTGCTGGTGGATTTTTTTCCTGATCCTCTTGAATTATAATTTTTTTTTTAAAAAGGAAGAAAAAATTCATAGTTCATAATTACTAAACTCTCCTAAATTAAAAAAAATTAAAGAATCCATGTATAGTTCAGTGGGAAAAAAACTCAGATGAAAGTAACTGCAGGAAAGAATTTTTATATATATTTACTTTGTATACTTAATTTTAATTTTCCTTTGTTTTAAATTTTCAAAGTAGGTACATTCAAAGTAGGTGAAACTTTTTTGAAGATCCTTAAGAGCAAGCAATTCTAAATCTTATCATGGGCTAGGTTTTGATGTCCGGGGTTATTCTAATCCATGAACTCAACCAAGAACAAAATAAAACTATTCAGAATGGAAAAAACTGTGTCTGATTAAATGATAATTTCCTAAATTAAAAGAATTTTTGCTACATCAGATAGTACTTGATATCCACACTACTCACTATCAGATAGAGGAACTCACACATGTGCCATTCTGGGAGAGTTGCCAATGCTGCTGTCATCACTGGTAGCTAGAAAAAGGCATGATTAAAAGATTTGCTTGTAGTATTGCTCATCATTAGTAATTTGTGTATCTGGTGAGTAGACATAAACAGAAGCAGCTCTTTCACTGGTATTTTCATACTCCTCCATTCTCTCTGATCCCTTCATTTCTCTGGCTGTCCTCAGGGATGGGCTGGTCTGTTGGAGCTTCTATTTCAGTCTTTGCAGTTGTTATCATGCATTTTTGGATGTTTGATTTAACTACACATCATAAGACCATCCACCCCTCCATGACCATCTAAGCTAAAACAAACAAAAGCTTACTTCTAGCCTATATCACAATCTTCAATTGTCTCCACCTGTAATTTATAATGTAATTTAGGTGTTACAGTGTTTTTCAGTCACAAGGCAGATGGAGTGAAAAAGATGACCACAGTGAGAAGGTCAGGTCAGCTGATAGTGACAAACATCACCCTAGAGGAGACTGTTGTCAATAATTGAAGGGGAGAGACTCACAAGAAGGAAAATGGCCTTATTAAACAATGAGAATGGAGAGATTGTGGTGACTTTAGAATGGCAAAAGTACAGAATGACTTTTTTTTAAAGGCATCCAAATGAAACTGAAAGAAAAGAAAAATTGAGGAAAAAAGAAAAGTTAAATGAACACACTGAAGAAGGAATCCAGCTTACACACAGCTTAGAGGATGAGGAATGAGCTAATGAACCATTCATCGCTACATGTAAAATGCTGTGTGACGCACCAGGGAACTGCTGTTAGTCACAAAAGGGAAATTATGGTACATCTTTCAGGCTCTGAGGGTCCTGCTGGAGCCCATTAGCTGTGTGCCAGGCTCCCTTGCGGGAGGCAGGAGGCAAACTTATTTAGAATCTTTTTTTTTTTTCTTTGGTTTGAGAAATTGGACCCTGGGACAAGGAATCCCAGTTCCTCCTAGGCACCGTGAAGATGGACAAGAAGGCATTGCCTGGCAGTGCAGCACCTTGTGTACTTACTTCCAATGTTGCTTTCTGACACAAAAGGCAATCGGGGAACTTCTCAGAGTCCACCTAAAATCTAAGTTCAGAGGAGGACATCTGAATGAAGGTAAATAAGTGTAAATTTAGTAACAGTAGATTTGGTAGCTCAGTTTCCTTCCTCAGCAAAATAAGGCAACCAGTATAAGGAGGATAACTGCTTTCTATATACTCTTTTCTTAACTTCAGAAAGCTCAAAGTCCTTTTCAGAATACTATAGCCCATTGTTTGAAACCATTGTACCTCTGTAATCCACATAAATTAAAGTACTAAAGTTAGAAAGAATGGGCTTAAGATTGGACAAATACAGGTTCAACGAGGCAGGTCTCTAACACTGGCAGGGGACACGATCTACTTCCAGTATCGCCCTTAGACCTAGGCAGCCAGGCCTTATCCTGGTGCACTGCCCCTCCCTGCTTTAGAGGACCCTGCACCTCCCCTTCTCTGACTTCATCTTTCCTATGGGGCTGGGAGTCTGCAAGTCCAAGGAGACATGGCCCATCCTCCCAAGGCCTCTGCCTGTCCATGTTCTGGGGATTCTGGAACCCAGAATTTTGGACCCAAACAGCAGGGCCTACTTTCAGGGCCAGTATAGGACTGTTTCTCAGGTTTGTCTTCACAGGGTGGGCCATGGTGCCATAATGGTGCCACTGAGAGAAGGGGTCAGCAAAGGAGGATGGAAATTAGATGGAGCAGAGCTGCGCTGCAGTGTTCACTCCTGTGTGCGAGATGCCCATGGCACTGGACAGAGCCGGGTGTGGGAACGGGACCTCCATTTGTGCAGTGGCTCCCGCCTGCAGATGTTAGATGCACACCTCTCCATCTAATGAAGTTATTGAGATGTTTAAATAAGCTAATGTTTGTAAAGTATCCAGCACAGAGATTGGTAGATTGTAGGCATTCTGCGTATTTTTGTTCTGGGATGGCTTCTGTTTCAAATTAAATTTGACTTAGCCTCTTCTAAATTTCCATGAAAAACATGTACCCAGAGGCCCAATATAAAATGAAATCTCTTTAGCAATACTGAAAAATAAGACTAATAGCCATCCTATTGCCAGAATCTGGGAGGAATTTACAAACACCACAAAACTTATAGAGCAAAATAAGGAATCAGATTGTCGTTCGGGGTCATTTTACGTTGATAAAAAGCACTGCTTATGCTATGGAAAAATAATCTATAAACCTGCATAAACTGAATCATATAGGTATTATAATAATAGGAGTCAAACTCAATATGAAGTAAAAATACTGGAAATGCAGAGTAGTGGACACAAATAAATTATTGTGGAATGTAATACACCTCTTTTGAGCTTTTGACAAATCAAGTAGGTAATAGATAGACATGGAAATTTTGCATGTAATTAAGTTGAGTTTACAGTTAATTATTGAACTTTGTATAATCCAGAGAACACACTTTTTATATGCTTGTGAAATAGTTTCAAAAATTGATTACATCGAGAAAAGATAATCTCATTAAGTTCTTCCCAAGTAGAAGCTCAATAAACCAGATTGTCTAACCTCACTGCCGTAAAATAAAAATGAAATACAAAACCTGAACAAATAATTGCCTGGGTGTGGTGGCTCACACCTGTAATTTCAGCACTTTGGGAGGCCGAGATGGGTGGATTGCTTGAGCCTAGCAGTTCTGAGAACAGCCTGGGCAACATGGTGAAACACTGTCTCTACGATAAATGCAAAGTTAGCAGGATGTGGTGGTGTATGCCTGTAGTCCCAGCTATGGGGAAGGCTGAAGTGGAAGGATTGTTTGAGCCCAGGAGGAGCCGAGATTGCATCACGGCACTCCAGTCTGGGCAATGGAGTGAGACCCTGCCTCAAAAAAAGACAGAAAAAAAAAAGGATTAATTGTAATGGCAATAAATACCAGTTATCTGTGAAATGGATACACCTTTGATTTTCAGGTGGATCTCAACTTCAGAGTTGTAAAATGTGCAAAAAAGTGTGTTTGACAATTCATGAAATGCTTTAACTTCTGGGTAAAATGAAAATGAAAAATTTACCAATTATTAGAAAAAGAAACAAAACTGCTATCAGGGTGATGGTATATGAACAAAGCTATATAATGAGGCATATTCATAATCTTAAATTGCTTTTGTTATAAACAAGAAAGAAAATAAATGAACTATAATAAATACTTTATTCAAGAATAGTTTTATTTTGTGGTGGAACCATGATTCCTTTTCCTCAGAGGCTGTGATTAAATTCGGCCCCCATTCTTCCTCTTTGTGAGTTTCCTTTTTTTTTGAGACGGAGTCTCAGTCTGTCGCTCAGGCCAGAGTGCAGTGGCACCATCTCTGCTCACTGCAACCTCTGCCTTCTGGGTTCAAGTGATTCTCCTGCCTCAGCCTCCCAAGTAGCTGGGATTACAGGGACATGCCACCACACCTGGCTAATTGTTGTATTTTTAGTAGAGGTGGGGTTTCACCATGTTGGTTAGGCTGGTCTCGATCTCCTGACCTCAGGCGATCCTCCTGCCTCAGCCTCCCAAAGTGCAGGGATTACAGACGTGAGCCACCGTGCCCAGCCGAGTTTTTTTAATCTCAGGGTTCCACTGTCTCTCCCTGAAATTGAGTTTCTGTTGTTTAACTTTTCCTCCTCCCAATCCAGTCCTTCAAGTATATTTGTATACGATTAGCCTCAATTATATAAAAGGTTTAGTTTTTAAAATGAGATTTCTAGGCCTGATATAAATCAGACAATGAGGTTGGATACCATCATAGAATGAATATTGTTTAACACCACATGATGACTTTTCTGAGTTTTGGTCCTGAATCTGTCAGAAACCCTAAATGATGAAGAAAATCCATCCTAACTTAAAATCAAGATTGAGTTCAACAATAAACCACTGGGAAGGAAATGAGGAATAAGATAAGGGTTGCATCTGTAACTCACTATTTAACATTATTTCGTCTGAAGTAGAAGTGGGAAGTATATAGAAAAGGAAGAGGCCAAATTATTATTTATGATAATAATTCTTATATTTATATTAGTTATTATTATAAGAAATAAGAATAATTTCTGGCCAGGCGCAGTGGCTCATGCCAGTGATCCCAGCGCTTTGGGAGGCTGATGTGGGCGGATTGCCTGAGCTCAGGAGCTTGAGACCAGCCTGGGCAACATGGCAAAACCGTGTCTCTACTAAAAATACAAAAAATTAGCCAGGCATGGTGGTGTGTGCCTGTAATCCAGCTACCTGGGAGGCTGAGGCATGAGAATTGCTTGAACTCAGGAGGTGGAGGTTGCAGTGAGTTAAGATCGTGTCGCTGCACTCCAGCCTGGGCGACAGGGCAAGACTCTCAAAAAAAAAAACACTAATAATAATTTCTTATAGGCCAGGCACAGTGGCTCATGCCTGTAATCCCAGCACTTTGGGAGGCCGAGGCAAGTGGATCACAAGGTCAAAAGATCAAGACCATCCTGGCTAACACGGTGAAACCCTGTCTCTACTAAAATATACAAAAAATTAGTCAGGTATGGTGGTGGGCACCTGTAGTCCCAGCTACTTGGGAGGCTGAGGCAGGAGAATGGCATGAACCCAGGAGGCGGAGGTTGCAGTGAGCAGAGATCACGCCACTGCACTCCAGCCTGGGCAACAGAGCGAGACTCCGTCTCAAAATAAATAAATAAATAAATAATAATAATAATAATAATAATAATTTCTTATATTTAGAAAAATACAGAGAATCAACTTAGAAATATTTAATATAGGAAATTTTCATAAAGTGGCCAGGTAATGAATCAATCCAAAATCAATAGACTTTCTATTTTGCAGCCATAACCACCAAGGAGATATACTAGGGGAAAAGATTTAATCAATAATAATAATAAAAATATTTTCTAGAGTGTTAGAGAAACATAAAGATGTACTTTACTTCTGGACGGAAAGACTGAATATGATGAAGTTGACAGTCATTTCCAAATTAGTTTATAGATCTAATGCATTCCTAATCACAGTGCCAACATAGTTTCCTTTAGGAACTTGACCAAATTATTCCAAAGTTTGTCTAGAAGACTAAACATGTGAAAATGTCATGACTTATTATTTTTTTTTAAAAAGAGTGACTAATGACTTTGTAATTCTCCAAAGAGGAGGGACAAAACAAACTATTTGGTACTGAAATAAGAATAAACAAGCTAATAGTAAAGTAGAGAGCTCTGAAAAAGTTCTTCATATTTATAATGATAGTTCATAAGTAAAAAAAAAAAAGCCTTGGAGTCTAGGCGCAGTGGCTCACACCTGTAATTCCAGCACTTTGGGAGGCCGAGGCGGGTGGATCACCTGAGGGTCAGGAGTTCGAGACCAGTCTGACCAAGTTGGTGAAACTCCATCTCTACTAAAAATACAAAAATTAGCCAGGCGCAGTGGCGGGCGCCTGTAATCTCAGCTACTTGGGAGGCTGAGGCAGGAGAATTGCTTCAACTCAGGAGGCAGAGGTTGCAGTGAGCCAGGATCACGCCATTACACTCCAGCCTGGGTGACAAGAGCGAAACTCCATCTCAGAAAAAAATAAAAAAGCCTTGGCTACAGTACAAGTTGGTTGAGAGACCTGAGCAAGTAATTGGAGAAAAAAATAGTTTCATTCTTTTACTGTACAGTGTAATAAATATTAGTTTAAAATTATAAAAATTCCAGAGGAAAAATGTATGCGTTTAATTTTGAGATGGGGATGAACTTTCTTTTCTTTTCTTTTCCTTTTTTGAGATCGGGTCTTGTCTTGCTCTGTTGCCCAGGCTGAAGTGCAGTGGCACAATGATGACTCACTGCAGCCTTAGCCTCCCAGGCTCAGCCAATCTTCTTGTCTCAGCCTCCTGAGTAGCTGGGACCACAGGTGCACACCACCACATCCACCTAATTTTTAAAAATTATTTGAAGAGCTAGGGTCTATGTTGCCCAGGCTATCTTGAACTTCTAGGCTCAAACCATCCTCCCGCCGTGGCCTCCCAAAGCATTGGGATTACAAACGTGAGCCACCTTGCCCAGCAAAGGATGAACTTTTTAAGCATGAAAGCAATGTAGTAAATGCAATGGAATAAATTATAATGGAAATTTTGTTTAAAAAGCATAAGTAAAATGATGAAATAGGAAAAATATTTGCAAAAAACATACTGTCACAATGTTAGTTATAAAAAGAATATAAAGGGACATAAATCAATAAGAAAACCATGACTCTGAAACCAATACAATACTTCAGTCTCAATAGTAATCAAACAGATTCAGATTAAAGCAAAAATTATGCCTTTAAAATATACAGATATATGATAGCTATACATTATACATATCTAAATATAAAATATCTAATAGGCATTACTAGTAAGAAATGAGGCAATATACATAGATAATACTTTTGGAAAGCAATTGCACTTTTGGTAGCAAGACACTAAAAATATTTATATACTTTAACTCAGTAATTTCTCCTCCCAGGGGAATGATCAGAAATGGACTGGAAAGTGTATGAGAAGCAAGTAGGATGCACAATTATAGAAACAGTATAACCCCCTTGAAAAATGAGTTTATTTATTTATTTATTTATTTATTTATTTTTTGAGACGGAGTCTCGCTCTGTCACCCAGGCTGGAGTGCAGTGGCGCGATCTCGGCTCACTGCAACCTCCGCCTCCCGGGTTCACGCCATTCTCCTGCCTCAGCCTCTCCGAGTAGCTGGGACTACAGGCGCCTGCCACCACGCCCGGCTAATTTTTTGTATTTTTAGTAGAGACAGGGTTTCACCGTGGCCTCGATCTCCTGACCTCGTGATCTGCCCGCCTCGGTCTCCCAAAGTGCTGGGATTACAAGCGTGAGCCACTGCGCCTGGCCTATTTATTTATTTTTATATGTGCACATATGCACAGTAAAAGTACTGAAAAAGTGGTTATTATATAGATAATTGGGATTTTAAGTTTTGTATTTTTCAAACTTTACATATTCAGCATGTATTGCTTTTATAATTGGAAAAACAATTGAACATTATATTTAAAAGTTAAAAATGTGGCTGGGCATGGTGGCTTATGCCTGTAATCCCAGCGCTTTGGGAAGCTGAGGCGGACAGATCACATGAGGTCAGGAGTTTCAGACCAGCCTGGCCAACATGGTAAAACCCTGTCTCGACTAAAAATGCCGAAATTAGCTGGGTGTGGTGGCATGTGCCTGTAATCCCAGCTACTTGGGACGCTGAGGCAGGAGAATCGCTTGAACCCAGGAGGCAGAGGTTGCAGTGAGCCGAGATCGCGCCACTGCACTCCAGCCTCTGCAGCAGAGCAAAACTCTGTCTTAAAAAAAAGTGAAAGGAATATTCCTTTCCCTTTCCTTGTAATTAAAGGGCTGTGATTAAGTGATAATGATCTCTCTTTTTCTGGTTTTTTTTTCACCTTATCTCCCAAGACACGTTTTACATTTTCTCATAAAGTCCTATAGCGCTTCAGTTAAGAAATATTCATATAATTATGAATTTTTGCTTTAACTGCATTGTATAATACAATTATCAAGAGTTCTCGACTCACATTTCAGTTAAATATTGTGTCTTCAGCTAAACACTTAAGTGATCCCAGAGATAATAGTCACATAAATACTTCGGTGAGATTATTTTGGCAAATACCCAAAATTAGTTATTGCTATTAGAATATTTTTAAAGGTAATTTACATGAATTCTTTTTCCAGACTGGTAAATCTCAGTAATGGCAGCTAAGATGAAACTTACTAAAGTTCAGTTTAATCTAAAGTCAATTTCTCACTTTCTTCCTGGTGTCCATTACAGTTAATATCCATAGAATCTGGATATCATGTAGTTAAAAAGATAGCAACTATGACCTTAAAACTGATCTTTAATAAAAGATATTTTCCTCTACAAGTTCTTGGATTTCATTAAGGATAAAGGAACAATTTAGATATCAGCCACGTGCTGCATGACACTTCAGTGTGGGACCACATATATGATGGTGGTCCCATACATAAGATTGCGATGGAGCAGGAACCCATAGCTGAAGAAGAGGCAAGAGAATAGAAAACTGCAGGAGAAGAAAAAGAAGAACCCACATGAAAATTCACAGTGAAGTCTTTAGCAGAAGCTTTTGCAGACTTCAACAAACTCCTTAAAGCATTTGAAAGTATAGACCCCCAATGCCAGAAGGTTTTCATTCATAGAGAAGAATGTTCATGGTGCATCATTATCTGTTTACAAGCAAATCTGTCATGAAAAAAAAAACAAACCAAGCAAACCACCATGGATGTATTTCTGAAAAGAGTGACACCTCCTCAAGAAGAGCTTCAGGCAGGTCCTTCAGGTGGTATTCCAGAAGAAGGCATTGTTATCATAGGAGATGACAGTTCCATGCGTGTTATTGCCCCTGAAGACCTTCCAGTGGAACAGCATGTGGAGGTTGGCAAATAGTGATATTGATGACCTTGTTCCTGTGTAGGCCTAGGCTAATATGTATGTTTGTGTCTTCATTTTTAACAAAAAAGTTTAAAAAGGAAAAAATCTTAATAGGAAAAAGTATTATAGAATAAGGATAGAAAGAAAGAAAATATTTTATGGTACTGTACAATATGTTTGTGTTTTAAGCTAAGTGTCATTACAAAATCAGAAATTTTAATAAGTTAAAAAGTTTATAAAGGAAAAAAGTTATGGTTAGCTAAGGTTAATTTATTATTAAAGAAAAAAATTTTTAAATAAATTTAGTGTGGCCTAAGTGTACAGTGTTTATAAAGTCTACAGTAGTGTACAGTAATGTCCTAGGCCTTCCCATTCACTCACCACTCACTGACACTCACAGCAACTTCCAGTCCTGCAAGTTCCATTCATGGTAACTGCCCTATACAAGTGTACCTATTTTTTTTTTTCTTTTGAGGCAGGCTGGAGTGCAATGACATGAGCTCGGCTCACTGCAACCTCTGCCTCTCAGTCTCAAACCTTCCCACCTCAGCAGCCTCTCGGGTAGCTGGGAGTATAGGTGCCATCATGGCTGACTAATTTTTGTATTTTTTGTAGAGATGGGGTTTCACCATGTTGCCCGGGCTGGACTGGAACTCCTGAACTTCGGTAAGTTTCATCTTAGCTCAAGAGATCCACCTGCCTTGGCCTCCCAAAGTTGTGGGATTATAAGCATGAGCAACCTGGCCAAGTGTACCATTTTATACTTTTTTGTTTTTTTTTGAGACGGAGTCTCGCTCTATCGCCAGGCTGGAATGCAGTGGCACGATCTTGGCTCACTGCAAGCTCCACCTCCCGGTTCAAGCGATTCTCCTGTCTCAGCCTCTCGAGTAGCTGGGACTACAGGTGCATGCCACCACACTCAGCTAATTTTTTTGTATTTTTAGTAGAGATGAGGTTTCACCATGTTAGCCAGGATGGTCTCGATCTCCTGACCTCATGATCTGCCCACCTCAGCCCCGCAAAGTGCTGGGATTACAGGTGTGAGCCACCACCGTGCCCAGCCTGTTTTTTTTGTTTTGTTTTTTTTAAAACACTGTATACTTTTATATTTATTTTTACTGTACTTTTTTATATTTAGTTACATTTAGATACACAAATACCATTGTGTTACGGCTGCCTACAGTCTTCAGTACAGTAACATGCTGTACGGGTGTGTAGCCTAGGAGCAGTAGCCTAGGTGTGTAGTAGGGTGTATAGGGTGTACACCCTCTAGGTTTGCGTAAGGACACTTTGATGTTTATGCAACAACAAAACAGTCTCATGACATGTCTTTCTGGACATAACCCTGTTATAAGGCAATGCATGACTATATTACACTTAATTTGTGAGAATGGAATGTGGTGAAGCATGTTCTAGGCTCAGTGCAGCCAAACTTTGTGGTTGTTGCTTCTCTTTATAGAAGCTCTATCAGTTCGAGATATAGGGTCCCTAGGTGCTTACCTAGGTATTTATGAGGGCCTTTCAATGTGTTGCAATAATTTCAAATAATTTAATGGAATTATATATTTCCCCGGGGAGGGTTGCTTTTTTATTTTTCTCTACTTTTGATTTTGGTTAAAACTCAAGGTAATCTTATACCAGACACTCTGACAACTTGGTTGACTTGTGATTAATAAAATACCGCAAATTACATCATTTCAATATGGTAGGCAGTTTTAAAACCTGTAGTCACTGGACGAGAGTGAAGTAGAATCTACTGCTCCTACCTCAAACCTCATGTCCCACCATACCATTTCAGGACAGTTCTTCACTTAAAGAGTTTTAGCTTATCTAGGTAGATTTGATTTTTATTTTTTCCATAGTCAAACGTTCAAGAATCTTAACAATTTGTGTATAGATGAACTTCCCTTTATATATGTCTAATATATTAAAATTGGAATCTACACAGCAGATATGTTTTTCTTGGACTTCTTTGAATAACTGTATACATGCACGCTTCTAGAATTTATTTACTCCTCTAAGAATTCTTTGTTTTGGGAATAAACCTGTGTTGGTCTGGCTTACTTTGGGAATGTTGTTAATGGACATACATGTCTCAGTTGTGCGAATGAAGGCACAAAAGTTTGGAGCTGGAAGGCTCATGAATTTTCAGAATTATGCAGTGGGTTCACGGGCAGTCTCCTTTTTGGTGGATGATGTGGAAATCTTCAAGAGGTATTGGTGGATATTGAAGCAGCTTGTGACAGATTTCCTCTTCCAGGTGCCTCCAAATTTTACTTTGGTATCAGATGATTTGGTCAGCTCCTTTAATTTTTAATTTTTATTTTTTTGAGACAGGGTTTTGGTCTGTTGCCCAGGCTGGAGTTCAGTGGCACAATCATGGCTCGCTGCAGCCTTGACCTGCCAAGATCAAGCGATCCTCCCTCCTCAGCCTCCTGAGTAGCTGGGACCACAGGTGTACACCACAATGCCTGGCTAATTTTAAATTTTTTATTTGTAGAGACAAGGTCTCACTTCTTTGGCTAGGTTGGTCTTGAACTCCTGGGCTCAAGAAATTCTCCAGCCTTGGCCTCCCAAAATGTTGGGATTACAAGTGTGAGCCACTGCACCTGGCCAGCTACTTTAATATGAAATGAAAAATTGGGAGATAAAATGTTATCATTATTCTATTATTATTCAGGAGACAGATGGGACAATTTGCAAGTAGAAATGGGGATGACAATCATTAGGGACTAAGTTTTTAAAAATAATGAGAATTTATATATATATATCAAAATCAACATGTACAGATCTTTATGTCACTTCCCCCATCAACTCCATCCTTGGTTTTCTTCTTATGACAAAATAAAGAATGAACCCTTAAAAATAACAAACAACAGAAGATATTTCTTGTGAATTTTTGACGCATGTTTGTTGCTATTATTGTGCTCTATTTCCTATAGTTGCTTGTTTAAGCTTTTAAAAAAACAATTCATTGAAATTTATCAGTTTTCTCTTAAACCAACTCAAAATTTTGTGTGTGTGTGTGTGTGTGTGAAAAATGTCCCTAGGATCAGCTCTATTTGCATTGGTATTTCCAGTGGAAATGTCAAGTGTGACCTTTTTCTTGTTTGGGTGTCTAATCCTATTTTAAAGCCCTGTCACGCCCCTGCCGAGGGTCAGTGCCCTTGTGAATAGAACTTCAGCACCTGCTACCCCTTTCTTCTCCTCTTCTTCCCCTCTGAGTAGAACTGGAGGATGTTCCGGATGGCAAACAAAACAATACTATGCTTCAATGACTGCAGTGATAGAAAATAATTCCAGACTTGAGAATTTGGTAGAGTAAGTTTTGAAACCGTGAGAAAATAAACACAAAAATAAGCAAACCTGAAAAGAGGAAAAGAAAAAACGTGCAGGAACATTGCATTTCATTGCTGCAAATATCAAGACTAACACCCCCTTGAACTTTTAAACTGATGAGATAGGGGCTCTGAAGAAAGACCAGCTCTAGCAAATACAGGCTGCTAAAATCAGTGTCATCGACATTTCACCTTTGGAAAAAATTATTAACATAAAAAAATTGTGGGAAATATAATGGAGGAAATTCAGATTATTATAGTAACTGGGTTTGGTTTCTCCATTTCCTAAAGTAGAATTTTGAATAATGATGCTTAGCAGAGCTGAATTAAGCAGTAAATGAATGTAGACAATTTGAATAGCAAAGGGATTGTATGCTCATGCTTATTATCATTTAAAGATAATGTTCTATAAAAGTCAGCTCTGTTTGCCAGTGCTTCAGTTGAATTATAATTTCCCATCACAGAAATTATTAGGGAATTAAAGAATTTTGTGTTGGAACATAGCCATATTTAAATGTGTAGTATCTCTGCTTTTTCCTCATCACCTTATATTCTGACCCTGCAATAGTTTCTTGTGTGCCAGCACAAGAGTAACTGTTTTAAGAGATCATATAACACTCTTCCTCAAATACCTCCAAACCCGAAATTAAATATAAAAGTGTAATTGATTTCACAAGGCATAATCAAACTAGTTTGAAGGAAAGTATGTGGAGATAGGGAGTGCCATGACCCAGAAAGCTTCAGAAAGCAATGGAAGTGGGAGTGACCTAGAATTGGGATGAGGTGGGGCTTGAAACAAGCCTTGAAGAAATGGGAGTATTTGGTGAAAAGTGACAATGGAACATGTGTCCTCTTTTAGGGAACAGTGACCAAAGACATAAAAGCATTTTCGAGCATGGCTAATACAGCAGTTTGGCTAGCATGGCATGTCATAGGAGATGAATCTAAAAAGTAGGTTAGGATTTGCTTATGGCTGGCCGTGATTATCAGTTTACTCATCTTTGTCCTCTGGATTTTGGGAAGCCATGAAAGATGTTTGGGCAGGGTAGTGATATTATCATCTAGGAAGACCCACTCACTGGAAATGTACAGGACAGACTGGCTGGGGATAGAATGCCCGAGGCAGAGAAACTGGTTAGAAGACAGTTGCTGTCATCTAGGTGTGTGTATTAAGGTCCTGATTAGGATGAAGGCAACAAGAAAAGTGGAGATACCGGGAAGAAAGTACTTAGAGAATTAGGAAATTAAACAGGTATGAGGGAAGCATTAAAAACTTACTCTAGAATTTCAAGTTTGGAGACTAGGAGAAAAAGAGCAGCCAGGAGAAGAATCTGAGGTTTTGTGAGTATGTGATGGGTTTTTACATGTGGTGTTTGAAATAGCTGCAGTTCATTTCCTTGCAAACGTCACGTATGTAGTTTGGGATGCAGGATTGGAGTTCCAGAGACAGTCCTGGCTAGAAATATACATTTGAGAGCCATGTTAATTGAGTGCTAGTTGAAGCCTTGGAAATGAATAAAATTACTCAACAATGACTAGATTTTGGCTAGTACTCTTATTTATGAGATGAGGGAGAAAAAGGAGAAAGCAAGGAAAGATGACTAAGGTACAACCCAGGTGAGGATTGTTTTATAAAAGCAAAGGGGAGACAGTGGCAGAAAGGAGGATGACACCAGCAAAGAATGCAAATCTACAGAGAAGTTCACAGTAAAGCAAATGAAGCCTGAGAACAGCCTGCTGGGTTTGTAAACTGAAAGACCATAGTTGGCTTTTGAAAGCATGGGGCCTGATGCCACATTACAAGTTGTTGAGGAGAGAATGTGTCATGTGAAAGCAGAGGGGGGATATAGTAAAAACTTGTGAATTTTTGTGCTAAATGGAAGGAGAAAAATGGGGGTGGGCAGGATACCCAGCTTGTGTGAAGGACATCAGATGGGGCAGGCATGTTACTGTTTAAAGGCAGAGAGTCGAAAGCCAGGAGAAGTGAAGGACTGAAAGCGTTAGAGAAAGAGGCATGGGGTTGAGAAAGCAGGAATGAATAAACGACTGTTTCCTGCATATGAGTAACTGAATGAATGTGATGTTTGAGGTGACTATTGAAATTTGGCAGGACATGTCCTTGCAGGGGTGTATGTGTGTATATTTTAGTAAAAGCATATTAAATTCATATTAAATTCAAGCAAATTATTTTATTTGCTTGTTTTTTGAGACAGGATCTCCCTCTGTTGCCCAAGCTGCAGTACAGTGGCGTGACCACATCTTCACTGCAGCGTTGACCTTCCAGACTCAAATGATCCTCCCACCTCAGCCCCCCAAGTAGCTGGGACTACAGGCATGTGCTACCATGCGCAGCTAATTTAAATTTCTTCTTCTTCTTTTTTGGTAGAGACAGGGGTCTCCCTATGTTGCCAGGGCTGGTCTCAAACTCCTGGCCTCAAGTGATCCTCCTGCCTCAGCCTCCCAAAGTGCTGGGATTATAAGCATGAGCCACCAGGCCTGGCCCAGGAACTTATTTTAAAATTCAACTGAGATGGTAGCGCAGATCACTGTGGAATGTTTAGTGATAGGTGGAGCAGGTTTCCTAAGCTTTGAAGAGAGTTAAGACATCATTTGTGCCTACAGATGCCAGTTCTTAGTGCCTTGTGACAATGGCAAGTCTGATGTGTCCTTAGGCTACAAACAGAATCTGAGTGAGTGGAGGACCCTCAAAGGCAAAAATTTCATTTGTAAGTGATTTTGTCTTTTGGGTGTGATAAGATGGAAGGACAGAACATCATGTTGAATCTCAGTTTGCTTTTTTGGTTCTCTTATGCTCTCATACTTTCTTATGTGTACCTCACTGTGTGGTGATGGTCCATTTCCTTGCCAATCTGATCTCCCCCAAATAACTGTGAGCTCCTCAAAACCTAAGTCACTCATCTTTGAATCAGAATACCTTATATGTTCCTGGCACATAATAAGCAATCAATATTGCCTGCTAAATAAATTAAGGAGGGAGTGTGTTGGGGGGTTAGCTCTAGAGAGGAGGTGAGCCCCGCCTTCTTGCAAGGCAGAAGAAGAGAGGGTTGTAGAGATATAATTTTAAAAACTCGAATCAAAGGAAGAGGCTATTCAGGCAAGATGATTTCTATTTCTTTAATAAAGTAGTATCCAAGCAGATTTTCTGAGTAGGAGAGAGAGCAGGGCCTGAAGAAAGCTGTTGAATGTCTTCCACGAGCAGGGTACTGAATAGGCACTTTGCATACACTTCCTTGAAACCCACAATGAAGCACTAGGAAGTTGTTATGATTATTCCCATTTTGCTGATAAGAAAACTGAGGCTGAAATAGCTACACACTTACTTATAAGCCCATGTTAAAATTCAAGTCTCTTGGCCGGGCGCGTGGCTCACGCTTGTAATCCCAGCACTTTGGGAGGCCGAGGCAGGCGGATCACGAGATCAGGAGATCGAGACCACGGTGAAACCCTGTCTCTACTAAAAATACAAAAAATTAGCCGGGCGTGGTAGCGGGCGCCTGTAGTCCCAGCTACTCGGAGAGGCTGAGGCAGGAGAATGGTGTGAACCCGAGGGGCGGAGCTTGCAGCGAGCCGAGATTGCGCCACTGCACTCCAGCCTGGGCGACAGAGCGAGACTCCGTCTCAAAAAAAAAAAAAAAAAAAAAATTCAAGTCTCTTGACTACAAAACCTACTTCCTTCCATATGCCCCATTATTGGAGCAGTTGTAGGAAGTGTGTAGAGGATTTGAGAGATGAAGACAAATATTTAGCAGCAGCAAGGGTCAAGTGAGTGTGACTGAGCTTCATCTTGCTTAAACCTGAGATAGTATGTTCTACAACTCTGAGAAGAATAGAGCAAGCAAAAACAGTGGAAATCCAGGCTTTGTGCCTGATATGATAGAGGAAGATTAAGTGAGGAGGGTATAACCAAGGACAGTCGCATTGATGGGGATATTCATTAATTATTTCAGGTTGCTAAATCTAGTCTCTTTAACAAGATTGGAAGCCTCTCCTTGTGCCTTACAAAGTATTAAGGACTGATTCAACACTTAATGACTGCTTGTAAAATGGTCAACACAAAACAATGTGGGAACTGATATTAAAATGGAGATTTGTGCTAACTAAATCCAACATTGTTTTGGTGTTGATGCACTTTACCTATTAAGATGCTGTTAAGCCAAAGGAAGATTTAATTAATAATAATAATAATGATAAGGCTCTTTGTGAAGGAAAATCTGGCTTAATAGACATGCTTGGATCCAACCAACTGCAGGAAATCAAATAGCCAGTCTTTGGTGAAACAAGACTTTTGGCTAATTTGCTCCCTTATATTGTGTTGCTCTAGGAAGGAAGATAATAATTATGAGTATTTTGGAGAACAGTACTTATTTGTGCCAGGCAGTGTTCTAAGTACTTCACATGCTCTAGTTCATTTAGTCCTTGTAAGGACCCTAGAAGTAAGTGCTGTATTATCATGACTCCCATTGTACAGATAAGGAACTGAGGACAGAAGAAGTTAAGTGTCGTAGCATGCCCAAGAGCAACAGCAAATTAGTGGCAAATTTAGAATTTACACTTGATGGTCAGCTCGTAAGTCCATGTTCCTAACTACTTTGCCATTCTCCAAATTCTGACATTTTTGATGTTATGGTATAGGTAGCTTCTTAGTGTTTGATGAGAAATATGAGTAACAAATCTGAAGTGCATCCATTCTTGGTGGTCAGATAAATTTCCTTTTATTTGACACCTGTCCTGTCAATTGTGTTCAGAAGGAAATCCTCTTTCTTACTCATTTGTGTGACATTTGTACCTCAGTGATTCTTTGGCAAAAATGTTCAAAACCTAAAGAAAACTACGATGACAAAGGCTGCCTTCATATGTCTTTCCATAAACAACAGCGAGGCTAAGTCTGCGCATTGTCAGATTTCCCCTCTTTCAGCTTTGATCAGTTTCCCCTCATTTGGCTTTAGAAATGGCATTGGTGAAATATTTTAAAAAGGAATTTAATCTGCTGACCATTGTAAAATAATTCCTTATCAAAAGAATAATGAAGCATGTCATGTTTACCTAGGACTTAAATTGGAAGAGATATTACAGTTGTATTATCTTCACATTTGTATACTCAAAGAACAGAAGACACACTGCAGTAGTTCTGAAGGAGCGATACTGTCTCATGTTTAGTTTCTCACATCAATAAGTACAGACTAAGAAATAACTCTTGATAGCTTCTTCCTGTCTTTAGTGTATTATTCAGAGATGACTAAGAGAGACTTAGATTCAGTGTGGAATATTAATGTAAAGTTTGTATTTTGTCATGATAATCTGTGAAAGTTTGCCTTTATAGACTGGACTGTAGGAGGCGTAATATTAATACAATTTTTTGTTAAAGAATAATTCTCTAAGACTTTTAAAAGCTATAGTTTAAATTTTATCAAATGTTCTTAAATACCTAAGCCAGTGTTCAAAATTCAGTTCATTCTCATTTAAGGACACTGATTTTAATTGCTCACACTACCTTACAGAATGACTGATACATATGAAAACTTATTTCAGTTGGACGTTGCTTGTTGAGTTTCCAAACCAGAGCATTATGTCTGGCATATATAAGGATTTGGTCAGCTGTTATCTAGTTAAGAATTTATGCTGGGCCTGGTGGCTCACGCCTATAATTCGAACACTTCAGGAGGCCAAGGTGGGCAGATCACTTGAGGCCAGGAGTTCTAGACCAGCCTGGCCAACATGGCAAGACCCCATCTCTACAAAAAAATTTTTTAAAAATTGTTGGGCATAGTGGTGTGAGTGTGCCTGCAGTCCCAGATACTTAGGAGGCTGAGGTGGGAGGATAGCTTGAGCCTGGGAGGTCAAGGCTGCAGTGAGCTATGATTGTGCCACTGCACTCCAGCCTGGGTGATAGCAGTAAGACCCTGTCTCCAAAAAAAAGAGAGAGAATTTATAATGCCCATAAAATTAAATCCTGTTGGCCAGATTATTGCCCAACAAAAAGTATCTTTTAAAGACCCTTTAACATCTCTCGTTTTGACCGCATTTTCTCACTCATAGGTGGGAATTGAACAATGAGAACTCACGGACACAGGAAGGGGAACATCACACTCCGGGGACTGTTGTGGGGTGGGGGGAGGGGGAGGGACAGCATTAGGAGATATAACTAATGCTAAATGACGAGTTAATGGGTGCAGCAAAACAACATGGCACATGGATACATATGTAACAAACCTGCACATTGTGCACATGTACCCTAAAACCTAAAGTATAAAAAAAAAAAAAATCTCTTGTTTTGTATTGCTAAGTTTGTACCCTTCTAGATGAATAGTATAGGACAGATCCTTTTAATGATAGAAACATACCAGTCAGTAAGCCCACATGTGCACATATGTTGCTATGCTTCCAGTAGGTAGATGTGCACATGCATAATTCTCTCATTCTACATTGTTAATGCATACACTTATCATTTTTATTTGCCCATGTACTTACAATCGCAAAGTAGAATCAATATACTACATCTACATGCTAAAGTTTTGTAATGAGTATTGTGAAGTTTAACATGTATTTAAAATTTTTGCTTTAAAATTTCTAAAAACACAAAATGTTTCACAAATGGAGCTAGGTAAAAGATGGATAAAATAAACATTGAGTTGCCTGACAAGTAGGAATTCCCCACCTCAAGTTTCTGAATTTTATACTAGAATTATTTTAAACATATGTGGTTATAAGCTTATCAGATTTCCAAAAATGAACCTTCTATAAAAATCACACTGGGCCCCTCAGCTGTGTTTTCTTCCATTATTTATAGACAAATTGAAAACAAATGTTTTTTTCAAAAAAATACAATGAACTGAAAACAGCTGTCAGGATGTACTTTTTCTCTAGAATTCATCTGTAATACAGAAGTGTAGTAAACGCGCACTTAAGTCTCCTGAAATCGTGCCATATTTAATGGTTGTTTTAGCATTAATTCAGAGACATAAGTATTGATGCTTGCTGCAACAAGACCTAAATGGCTCATTTAACTCAGTGAAGATTATGATTAAAGCAAGTGACATGGGGCCAAATGCAAATATTACATTTTGGAGTGTCTTAGTTGCAAATATATTTTACAAAGGAGAGACTTTTTGAAAATTCATTTGAAGTGTTTTAATGAATATTATAGAGATGATTCTGGACATTTCTCTCCACAGCTACTGAAGCCTGGAGTGACTGCTTGACCACTATACAAGATCATAAAAAAGGCAATGAGCAGAAAAGCTCAGAAAATATATGCCTCAGAAAATATATGCATAAAATGTAGCGTGGCTTATCTATCTGTTGTAAACAAACATTTATTTTATTTAATAACAACATTTCTCTTAATTTAGTAAAGGTATATTAAATTAATAAGAACTTATTTTAAAATGGAACATTTAGCCTCTGAAGACACTATGAACTTTCTCTAACCTAAAATAAAATCATTATTTTTAAATGTGATACCTTAAGAAGGATGTAACATCACTTATGTAGAATTCTTGCCAGAAACGCATAATCTGAGTTCATAAGAAAATATCAGACAACTCTAAAGAGGAACAGTCCACTTAAAAAAGAAAGAAAGAGAGAATGAATTCTTCAAAAATGTTAATGTTGGTCAGGTGTGATGGCTCACATCTATAATCCCAGAGCTTTGAGAGGCTAAGGTCAGAAGATTGCTTGAACTCAGGAGTTTGAGATGAGCCTGGGCAACATAGGGAGACCCCATTTGTATAAAAAATACAAAAAATTAGCCAGGTGTGGTGGTGCACACATGTAGTTCCAAATACTCAGGAGGCTGAGGCAGGAGGATTGCTTGAGCCCAGGAGTTTGAACTGCAGTGAACTGTGATTGCACCACTGTACTCCAGCCTGTGCAACAGAGTGAGACTCTATTTTAAAAAGAAAAAAATAAGCTAATGTCATAAAAGACAAAGAAAAGTCAAGAGAATTTTCAAAATTAAAGGACATTAAAGAGACATGACAACAAAATGCAAGACCTTATCTTAGGCTAGATATAATTCTAAAGGAAAAAATGTCATAAAAGATATTATTGGGGTAAAGAGACAAATCTGGAATACACATGATAGATTAGATAGAAGTATTGCATCAATGTTAAATTTACTGAAGTTGGTAACTGCACTGTGGTTATGTAAGGGAATATCCTTATTCTTAGGAAATATGCACTGAAGCTGGGGTAAAGGGCCATGATGAATGCAACTTAGTCTCAAATCTTACAGAATAATAAAGAAAATGAGGCAAAATGTTAACAAGATAATGTGGGTAAAAGGCATATGGGTGTTCTTTGTACTATTGCAACTTTTCTGTAAGTCTGAACTTATTTCCAAACAATAGTAAGTCTGAATTTATTTTCCATTAAGTCTGAATTTGTTTCCAAATTTATTTTCAAATATAAAAATTAGCTTACTTGAGAAAGATTGATTTCTGGGGACCATAAACTCTTCTTAGATAAATGCTGTTATAGAAAAAATATGCTAAAACCACTGGGTGTTATTAAGTATCGGTTGAATGATCTCTGACTGAATGAAAGAATACAACTGGTGTGTTGAATTACTTTAGATTTTGGTTTCAAATTCCATGGTAATGGATATGAAAAAATAAGCAGGGTCACTGACTAAGTCTTTTAGTGACCAAGTTTATTGTACTGTACACCTCATTTTGTTGTGCTATGAGTTTCAAAGGATTTCTTTTGTGTGAATTTTTGTTGTTGTTGTTGTTGGTTTTTTTTTTTTTTTTGAGACGGAGTCTCGCTCTGTCGCCCAGGCTGGAGTGCAGTGGCGCAATCTGGGCTCACTGCAAGTTCCGCCTCCCGGGTTCACGCCATTCTCCTACCTCAGCCTCTCCGAGTAGCTGGGACTACAGGCGCCTGCCACCACGCCCGGCTAATTTTTGAGACGGTGTTTGGCTCTTGTCGCCCAGGCTGGAGTGCAGTGGTGCAGATCTCCGCTCACTGCAACCTCTGCCTCCTGGGTTCAAGTGATTCTCCTGCCTCAGCCTCCCGAGTAGCTGGGATTACAGATGCCCGCCACCATGCCCATCTAATTTTTGTATTTTTAGTAGAGACAGGGTTCACCATGTTGGCCAGGCTGGTCTTGAACTCCTGACCTCAGGTGATCTTCCCACCTTGGCCTTCCAAAGTGCTGGGATTACAAGCATGAGCCATTGTGCCCGGCTGGATTTTTCTTTTGAAGTCTCACTCAGTTGGTCATCAATCTTGAAAAAGCCTAGTAGCTCATGGATTTCTCTCCAGGGGAAATGGGTAATTTTTTTCTTATGGTCACAGCTTTACAATTTTATTAAAGTTTTCACCTATAACGTATTTCATGAGAGCACATTTTAAGTATTTTAAATTACTTTGGAATTGCCAATTGAGGAACCCTAAGTCTTTTACTTTAGTCTCTCTTCCCCTAAAAAATATACAGACGGTGTTGTTCCTATTACAAGATGCAAGAAGCGAAGCTCTTCACGTAGCTTCCTTCCTTATCTTTGTTTTACCAATTGCTTCATGCTCAGCTATCTCCTCCCCATTTCTTTCCTATTGTTTTATTTGTGATAAAATCGCTTATAAAGATTCAAGTGCATTAAACAATATTTTATGCTTTTTATAAAATCAGCTTAAAATGAGTGATTAAAGCTATGAAATGGGAAAAAGCTGTTGGTCTTGACCATGGAATTTTATTTTATTTTTCTTGACTGGACGGGCAGATCATGATGACATGGTCTCTTCTAAAACTTGCTACACAAAATATGTTCTATAGACTAGCAGTGTCAGCATCATCTGGGACCTTTTTGAAGTGCAGAATCTTAGGTCACACAACCCAGATGTAGTGAATAGTAGGCCACAGTTTACCAAGAGCCCCAGGTCTTCTGTATGCACATAAAAGTTGAGGAACACGGATTAAACATCAAAGCTATTCTAAAACAGGTGTTCCTGAGGAATCTAGAGGATCCGGTGACCTAAATTGCCATCAGCTGTCTCACTACTAGGATCAACTTTGAGAAAAATAAAAATAATGGCTGTTGTGCCTTGTAATTCCTTACTTTCTGATTATTTGCTATAATTCGTTTCCATTTGAAGACTCCCCAGTCTTTTCAGTTCTTGTTTTTTCCCTTCATTGATTGTTTTTATTGTTTATCCTAATCTTGGTGTTGTGTTTTTCCTAGAAACAATCGTCTTGGATTTTCTTATTATCTGCCCACATAATTACCCAATTTTTTCCCCACTGTAGTCATGGAACATATGCTTTAAGATTTAAATCCTTTGAAATTTATCGAGTTATATTTATGGCTCAGCATATGGCCTATCTGGGTGACCATTCTATGTGCACTGGAAAACAAATATGTTTAGCAGTTGTTGGGTGTGACGTTTAGTAAACATCAGTTAAGTTAATTTGATCAGTTGTAATATTTAGATCGTTTTTATCTATCATGATTTTTTATACTTGTTCTATAAGTACACTGAGAGAGGGGTATGAATTTGTCCCCCTTTGAGTCTTTGCTTCATGAATTTTGATGTTCTGTTATTAGGTACAAACATATTTAGGACTGTTGTCTTTCTGACATTTCTTCTTTTATTATTACATATAATGTCTTTATTTCTTATAATACTCTTACAGTAGAAATCTACTTGGTCTGAAATTAACATAGCCACTCTAGCTGTTTTACACTCACTTTTGCATGGTATGTTTTTACCTCCTGTTGCTTCTAAGACATCTGTTTCTTTATATTTAATATGTGTCTTTTGTAGCTAGCGTAGAGTTGGATCTTGTATTTCTATTTGGTTTGACATCTGCTTTTAAATGGGGGTGCCCAGTCCATTTACATGTAATATGATTATTGACATGATTAGAGTTAAGTCTATCATCTTTCAATTTGTCCCTTCATTGTTATTCTATTAGTCTTTCCTACTTCTATTTGGTTAGCCAAAAATACCAAGGTTTGCTTGGACTCCCTTTCTCTTCACCCACATTAGGAAATTTTCCTTAGTCAGAGAGCCGAGTGATCACAGGACTCATGCTGTAAGTTTCTGTCCCCTCAGAGATCACTGTCTTGGACTGCTTTTTGACCATTTCCTGAAAACAAATTTTGTTTAATTTTCAAATCGTGTTGATAGGAAGGAAGGCTACTTTGGTTCCAGTTACTCCATCATGGCTGAAAAGTCCTGTAGTTTTTGTATTGAGGAGTAGAAAGAGACACTCCTATTTTTATGCTTATTTAAGGATGAGTGACCAAAAATCGGCTGAAGAAGTTTGTTCATTAAAACTCTTGTTTGATGCCTAGAGTTTAAGATTAATAATTTTCTATTATTACATATTTGTACTCAACTTAGGATATGAGCTTTTCAAAATAATTTTTTTTTTTTTTTGAGATGGAGTCTCGCTCTGTCACCCAGGCTGGTGTGCAATGGCACGATCTTGGCTCACTGCAACCTCTGCCTCCCAGGTTCAAGCGATTCTCCTGCCTCAGCCTCCCGAGTAGCTAGGATTACAGGCGTCCACCACCATGCCTGGCTAATTTTTGTATTTTCAGTAGAGATGGGGTTTCACCATGTTGGTCAGGCTGGTCTCGAACTCCTGACCTTGTGATCCACCCTCCTCGGTCTCCCAAAGTGCTGGGATTACAGGTGTGAGCCACCATGCCCGGCCTCAAAATAATTATTTTATTAGCATGTTGTTCTCATATAAATAATGTTCTATCTAGGTTATTTTTGCTGTTGTCCTCATTAATTGCCTTGGAAATATTATTTAAGAAAAAATAGTTAAATATTTTTGATTAAACAATATTTGTTTTCATTTATTGATACCAAAGAAAAATACCACACTTTAATGAACTGTCATAGAATAATGTTAGAGGATAAAAAGAATGCTTGCAATTTGCATTTGTTTCTTTCTTTCTTTCTTTCTTTCTTTCTTTCTTTCTTTCTTTCTTTCTTTCTTCTTTCCTTCCTTCCTTCCTTCCTTCCTTCCTTCTTTCTTTCAGACAGAGTTTCGGTCTGTCACCCAGGCTGGAATGCAGTGGCATGCTCTTGGCTCACTGCAAGTTCCGTCTCCTGGGTTCACGCCATTCTCCTGCCTCAGCCTCCCGAGTAGCTAGGACTATAGGCACCCACCACCACACCCAGCTTTTTCTATTTTTTTTTTTAGCAGAGACGGGGTTTCACCGTGTTAGCCAGGATGGTCTCGATCTCCTGACCTTGTGATCCGCCTGCCTCGGCCTCCCAAAGTGCTGGGATTACAGGTGTGAGCCACCGTGCCCGGCCTGCATTTGTATTTTCTTGGGATGCTGCCATTGGCTCTGTGAAGTCTAAGGACTATGTTACAACTCATTCTGAATAAAGACGGGCTACAGTTGAACACGTATATATTGCATAATGTTTGCAGTTGGGTAAGACACAGGATTTCTGATGCTAAAGTATCCTAAGAACTTCTCATCAAATTATTTTTCTTTTGTTTCTGGGAAAATTTGCAGCCTCACTGTAAAAAATGGATCTCATTAGTAGGCCATTTTTTCCCTTGCCCCTCAACTTTCTCCAGAGAAGGGGGAGCCTTTCTATTTTTCTAAAAAGACCTGAAAAATCTTGTGTTATGGACCTAGTATCAGGAGCTTTTAAATCTTAATAAATTATGGCCTAACCTCGATTTGTAACAATTGGGTTTGAATTAGGACTATTGCCCAAGAGTCTCTTCAGAGACAGATGAAGTAGAGGCCTCTAGGGAAAGGCAGGCTCTTCCATTAGCTTTTCCAGGGCAAACCAGGTTTGGGTGATGAATCTATTGAAAAGATGTTTAGCTTCACTAGTAGTCAAAGATATGGACATTAAAACAACAATGGAATGCCAATTCCCTGTAAAACACAAGGGCAAAAAGCTTTTAAATGCTAATACTCAAACCAGCTGAGGGTAAAGTGAATTGGGTAGCTCTGGTTGGAGTGCAACTTGGTATACGTTTTCTGGCAAGCAATAGAGTTTCAGAAGTGTTTCTGTCTCAGGATGTTCACCACACAGTTATTTAGAGTAAAGAAAAATCAGAAACAACCAAATAACTTGGGAACATTATATTTTCAGAGAATTTTAAATAACATGGGAAAATGCTTTTGATAAAATACTGGTAAAACCCAAAACTGTATATTTAGGATTAGAATTTTAATAAAAATTCAAAGTAACATTTTAGACTATTATGTCATATATAGATAAGCATAAATATGTAAAAGTAGATTTGTAGATACGTATTTTTTTCAGTCTTAGAATTTTGAAAGTATTTGTTTGTTTAGCAAGAAATACTCCAAAATACATAGGACAAATAATTATCCATTTGAAGATCTCCAGGGATGGAAATTCCAAAACTGTTAAGAACAGTGTTTTATCACTCTGGTGGCTGAGAATATTTTTTTCCTTAAGTTTAGTTGAAATCTTCCAAATTTAAATCCATGTCTTCTTGTCTGGTCTTTAAAGTTATGAATAAGAATATTTTTCAACACTCTTTTCCTTAGAGAAAAATATGGAGAAACTATTAAAATCACATTAGCCATCTTTTATAAGATTAATAACTTTATTTTACTCTTATGATTTAACATTTTACCAATTTTTAAATGTTATTTTCTCCCTTGAAACTGTACTGGTAACTGTACCTTAAGAAGCATCAGGAGGAACCTGCAGCAGAAATTTCTGCTGTTTGTCATGAACCCGTTTCCCTTCTTATTCCCTCACATTTATTTCTCACCTTTGATGCAGTATTAAAGACTCTAAGGGGATCCCTGTAATAGCTGCAGTTTTTTTGTTTATGTTGGATGATTTAACTGTCAGAGAGAGATGGGACTATTTATATATGCCAGGAGCATGACATGTGGTAGCACTGTCCAAGGTGCTTGACGTGTGTTACTTCATAGAATTCTACAAAAACCCTGCCAAGCGGTGATCATTGTTCCCATATTAAGAAAAGGACATTGAGACTTATAGAAGTTAAAGAATTTGTCAAAGTCAAATAGTGTGTATACATTAGCTGGATTCAACTCCAGATCTCCCTGAGCTCTTTCTGCTACACAATGTAGTTTTGTTTTACTCTTCTAAAAGAATAAAAGCTCAATTGATTCTTTCTTAGCTTGATCAGGCATATTAGAATTAGCATTTTTAGTATGTCATTAATGCTTTCACTTCAGCAGTATTTACTTTTCATTAACTCTCAGAGCAATGACAGTTTTCTGTTTGTAAGTCATGGTGGTTACATAGAATTCTGAAGTTCACACAGAGTAACCTACCTATGTTCACCTTTCATGGTAAATGATCTGAAATATGACTGATCAACCAGTAGGATCTGAAATATGACTTCTAAACAGCTTGACTGCTGATCTACCAGGAAAGCCATGACCAGTTTCAAGGTAGGGGTGTCACAGATACTAAAGCTATAGAATCCCCCTAATTTTTCAGAAGGGGTCATGGTGGTGGGGATAGCAGTGAAGAGTGGGGTCCCTCCCAGGCCACAATACCTGTTCCTTTTCTCTTTTTAATAATTGAGGATGACACTAAAGCTGCAGAAAAAGTACCTTAAAAATTATGTTTTTAAAACTTATTGTGAAATGATTAGGCATATAGAAAAGCATAGATAATATAATAAATCAGGGGTATACAGTCTTTTGACTCCCCTGGGGCACATTGGAAGAAGAATTATCCTGGGCCACACATAAAATACACTAACACTAACAATAGCTGATGAGCTAAAAATCAAAACTTCACAAAAAAAATCTCATAATGTTTTAAGGAAGCTTATGAATTTGTGTTTGGCTGCATTCAAAGCCATCCTGGGCTGCAGGTGATCCACGGGCTATAGGTTGGACAAGCTTGCAATAAATATTGGCATTCCAGAATTTTGCTTAAGAAATAAAACATTAGAAATACAATGGAAACTCTATATCCACCCCAATCCTATTCTCATCTTCCCTCTTCCCCAGGGATGATATGTATTTGAGGTTTATGCATGGTAACAATCATGGCTTCAATTCATTTATTTTCACTTCTGTGTAGCATTCCACTATATGAATATACTGTAATTTATTTACCTACTTTCAAATTGATGTGCACTTACGAGATGGGTGGGGTTGGTGGTGGAATGTGTGATTACATGTGAGTTATTTTCAGGTCCTATTTTTGCTTTGGGAAAGAGGTACACAGATGCTTATTACATTTTTAAAAGTAAATTAATAATTAAATATAAGTTGAACATTCACAGCCCAATGATAATATATGCCATAAACCAATGATCATGATTAATCGAATGAATGCACAACAGATTGATACTAAAAATGGCAATTGTATTAGTTTGCTAGGACTGCTGTAACAAAGTACCATAGACTAGGTGGCTTAAACAACAGACATTTATTTTCTTATGATTCTGGAGGCTAGATGTCTGAGATCAAGATACTGGCAGGGTTGGTTTCTTCTGAGGCCTCTCGTTGGCTTGTAGATGGCTATATCTCTTCCATGCATCTTCCCATGGCCTTTCCTCTATGCCTGTGTCCTAATCTCCTCTTCTTATAAGGACACCACTGATACTGGATTAGGGCCCACCCCAATCACCTCATTTTAACTTAATTACCTTTCAAAGGCCCTATCTCCAAGTAGAGTCACACTCTGATGTACTGGGAGCTGGGACTTCAACATACACATTTTTGGGGACCCATTTCAGCACACAACTATTATAGACAATGCTTCAGTGACATCCCTGTAAAGGTCTCCTTGTGCACATAAGGGAAAGTTCCCTGGAGAATCCAGCTAAGTATGGAATTGTCAGGTCATATAACAAAATACTATTAAGTGAATGACGATGTTGATAATTACACAGTGAAAGTTTGAAGAAATAGCAATAGTAGTAGCTAGCACTTTTAAAGTGATGATAATTGATAGAGTTTGGATATCTCTTCCAAATTTCATGTTGAGATGTAATCCTCAGTGTTGAAAGTGGGGCCTGGTGTGAGGTGTTTTGATCATGGGAGCAGATCCCTCATGAATGGTCTGGACATCTCCTTGGTGATAAGTGAGCTCTAGCTCTCACAGCTGGTCATTTAAAAGTATGTTGCACCCGCTCCCACTCTCTCTTGCTCCTGCTTTCACCATGTGATGTGCCTGCTCCCCCTTTGCCTTCTGCCATGATTGGAAACTTCCTGAGGCCCCTAAAAGTAACATGCCACTCTGCTTCCTGTACAGCCTGCAGAACCATGAGTCAACTGAACCTGTTTTCTTATATATTACCCAGTCTCAGGTATTTCTTTATAGCAATGCAAGAATGGCCTAATACAATAACTGTATATTATATAAAATTATATTTAAAGTCTATAACTTTTTTTGAGGTAGGTGTTGCCATTATTTCCATTTTACCGATAAGAAAACTGAGGCTTAAGGAAGTTAAGTCATCTTTCCCAGGGCCCCAAGAAACCAGTGGTGAAGCTGAGATTATAGCCTAGAACTGTTGGATTCCAAAGCTCATGTTTTTATACACTATAGCAGCTTCTATAGTAGCTTTATCTGGAGAATGCATGCATGCGTGTGTGCATGCACACACACATACACACACTCCCTATTTTTATAAAGTGCTGCCCTAGGGCACAATTAGCCACTAGTTGGAAAACTCATTCATCCAGCTGCATTAGATACTAGATGTGGCTGGAAGATGAATGACAACAGTATGTGAGTACAGCCTAGGAAAAAAGAAGGTCCAAATTCCCAGAAAAACAACTCCCAGAAAGGCAGCATCTGTGTTGACTTATAAAAATAGAAAAGTGGGGAAACCTTGTGGTTTAGAAGCAGAGACATGACATCCTGTGACGTGAAGAAGTGGTGGCTGACGTCCCTGTGAACAATGGCCACAGATGCCAGGCCACAGAGAGAACCTGCATGAGGGAAGAACCGTGTGTCACCAGCTGTGGGACGTGCACAGGAAGGAAGCACGGGGCCAACAACAGCCCGGCCTCTGAGGCTGCTGTGAGGAGTAAAGGATTTGATCAATGCAGGATGCATAAAGTGGTGCCTGCACATAGGGAGCGCTCGGTACAGGTTGTTATTACTGTTGGTATTCTCTTCATGTGGACCATTTCTCCCAGACACACAAGACAGAAACAGTAGCCTTTTTGAAGGAGGAGGTAAGGATTAGATTAACGAGCCCTCCATTTATGGTAGAGGTGCCTGCTCCATTAATCCAATCAACTCAACCTTTAAATAACACTTGTGCAAATATATCCTGGATGACACTTGTGAGGAAAATGTGGTATTCTTTCTGGACTTTTATAACACAAAAAATTGGAATGCGTTTTATCACGCCAAAGCAAGCTGGAAAGGGTAATTTGGATTTCACTTGTGGCATGCTCCATAATAATTTTCTGTAAACGAAGATCCAATTTTTAGGGTGGGGGCAAATATACAAGGTCCAATGATTTGAAAAGATGTTTTATTATTTTTTTCTCCATGCCTTCCATCTTTTCAGCCCAATGGGAATTTCTTCCCTTGAACAGTTCTAAAGAATCACAGCATTAGAGATAGGAATTATTCGGTTATTTAAGCTATCTTTCTGCTGATGAGGAGCTATTTCTGTAGTACAATTTCTAATGCTTTTCTGAGTGTGGCTTTGAACAATGTGACTTTTATCAGATGAACTGTGGTGGAGATGGAGGCCTCTGTTTGTGTTTAGAACAGGTCTGGCCTAGGGAGGAACGAGGAAGACCTCTCAAAGGCACACCTCCGCACAGCAGGCCTGATCAGCTGGCTGGAACTCAGAAGGGCAAAAGGGGAGTGAGGCTCCACTTTGATGTGGTTCGCTTGCAGCCCCTTTGCTGTACTGTGGTGTGCATATGTTGGGGGCAGGGCAAGGGTAATAAATACCAGGGACAGTTTTGCAATGCATGCCTGTCAGCTGAGTGCTGGACAAACATTTTTACCATTGGCTATTTCCCTGAGGCTTCTGACAGTTTGTGCAACTTGTGTAAGACATTCCTGAAAGAGAGGAGCATTTGTTCAACTTATATAACTTCTTTTTACATCATAAGACTAAAGCAGTCCTTCCGGGCTCATGTCCTGTTGAATGTGATCCAATTGAAACTTCTTGCCTCTGCATACTCAGAAACCTGACTACCTGTGTAAATTCCTCCTGATAGCATAGCTTTCTGTTTGCCCTCAGTCCTTCTCTGGCCCTCGCAGACACCCAGGTTCATAATGACATTTCTTCTTCCTCTTGTAATTCTATTGAATTGTTAAAAAAAAAAAAAGGAGTAATAGCTGTGATCGATTTCTATAACGTGTTCTTAAATTGTGTGTGTGTGTGTAAAATGTATATATTTTTGCATTTGATCTTAGCCAAAAGGCTGAAAAGTGACCAAAGGTGTGTATTTTTGAATTACTATATAGGAGCATAGGAACTGCTGTGTGATTCTGGAATTGTAACAGAGGAGTAGCTAATGGAGTTTTGAGGGATATTATGATGTGCATATAGCTGGGGAAACTGGGTGCTCCGGAGTATGAACCTTCATTCACTCACTTCCTGCTCCCAGTAGGAGATTAAGAAGGCATGTGCAACTTCTTATATTTGGTTTAGCTTTTGTTTCCTGCCAATCTTTTTTTTTTTTTTTTTGACAAAAATGCTGATTGGTTTTGCCTTGATTTATTTGTATTTAGAGGTTTTCAAAATGAGTTGGTTTAAGGCATTATGATTGAATACAAGTTAATCGATAATCACTATTCTACACCAGTTCTTCCTAATACTTTTTATCCTGTGGCCCTGTAAAATTTCCAATTCACCAAAGCAAGCTTGGTTGGTAAGGGAGTGACTTACACAGGATCTTTTTCCTTTAGGGGTTTGCAACTTACAGTGCACCTTCACATAGGTCTTCTCATTTGACTTGTGCAATAGCCCATGAGTAAACAGCACAAGTGTTATTAGATTCAGCTGACAGATGTGGCCACCACAAGGGCTCAGAGAGGTGAAGGGCTTTGGTCTAAGTCACAGCTAGTAAGTGGCATAGCAAGTCTACTTTCCTGCAAAAAGCATTTATTGCTTAATCATGCTAGTGTCTATTATTGTGGTTGGTTTTTGTGTGTGTTTGTTTTACTTTCAGGGACAGGGTCTTGCTCTGTTGCCCAGGCTGGAGTGCAGTGGTACAAATATGGCTCATTGCAGCCTCGATCTCCCCAGCTTAAGCAATCCACCTGCCTCAGCCTCCGAAATACCTGGGGCTAAAGGCGTGTGCCACCACACCCAGCTATTTTTTTTTCATTTTTTAATTATTTTATTTATTTGTTTGTTTATTTATTTATTTATTTATTTATTTATTTATTTATTTATTTTTGAGATAGTGTCTTGCTGTTGTTGCCCAGGCTGGAGTACAATGGCACAATCTCTGCTCAGTGCAACCTCTGCCTCCCAGGTTTAAGTGATTCTTTTGCCTCAGCCTTCCAAGTAGCTGGGATTACAGGCACCCACCACCACGCCTGGCTAATTTTTTGTATTTTTAGTAGAGACGGGGTTTCGCCATGTTGGCCAGGCTGGTCTCAAACTCCTGACCTCAGGTGATCCACCCGCCTCAGCCTCCCAAAGTGCTGGGATTACAGGTGTGAGCCACTATGCCCGGCCCATTTTTTATTTTTTATAGAGACAGCATCTCACTTTGTTGCCCAGGCTGGTCTTGAACACCTGGACTCAAGTGATCCTCACACTTTGGCCTCCCAAAGTACTGGGATTACAGGCGTGAGCAACCGCACCCAGCTATTATAGTTGTTATCCCCATGTGCCAGCCACTGTGCTTGGTGCTTTATGTATATTACCTCAATTAATATCCACCACTACTGTAAGAATTGGCATTAATTACAACAGAAGAGGAAACTGAGACTTATGTCACCCAGACAGAGTCTTCTCATTTGGAATTGGGTCATTTAATGTAACGCTGATGCTCCATATACTATACCACATTTAGGAACACCAACCTGCCTCTCTCACTAAATGTTAGATTCCCTTCCTTGTTCTTATATTGCCTGTTGGGGCTGAAATGGGCTCTGCTTGAGCGTAATGGAGATGGAAGAAAGTGAATAACTTGGGCATAACTCATCAGTGGTGGAGCCTTGGCTGTCACAGAGGTGCTTGGTAAGGAGCTCTGAATCATATACACGGGGAAGAAACCACAGCAGAGCCTACGACAAGAAGGTGAGGAACACAGCAGCCGTCTGTTGTCATACAGCAGCTCCCTCAGAGAAGAGGCCAGGGTGGACTCCAGAAAAGCCAGGTTCTCATCGCTGCACTGTTGTGTGTTTATAACACCCTGGTGTTCTTGACATGCTGCCTGGAGAAGCCTACTTCTGATATCCATGATGGGAAGGCCACTCAGCTCTTAACTTGGGGTAATCTTTCTTTTTAAAAAATTGTTGTGGCCAGGCGCGGTGGCTCACGCCTGTAATCCCAGCACTTTGGGAGGCCGAGACAGGCAGATTACCTGGGGTCAGGAGTTCAAGACTAGCTTGGCCAACATGGTGAAACTCCGTCTCTACTAAAAATACAAAAATTAGCCGGGTGTGGTTGTGCATGCCTGTAGTCCCAGCTACTTGGGAGACTGAGGCAGGAGAATTTGCTTGAACTTGGGAGATGGAGGTTGTAGTGAGCCGAGATCATGCCACTGCACTCCAGCCTGGGAGACAGAGCAAGACTCCGTCTTAAAAAAATATTGTTGCTAGTGCTGCACCTTTGGCATTATCTGTGAGCAATCTTAGTGAACTTGGCAGAGATTAGGACCAGCGTGCATTGGGAAAAACCAGAAGTGGAAAATTTGAGTAAAAATCTTCAGGAAAATACAATAAAATGTTCCCGAAAGTTAAAATTAATCACTTGAATATGTGTGGCTTATATTTTTAAGTTTAAAGTTAAGTTTCAAGGTGTGGCCCCTTGTAACATTCATGAGACTGGCTATAAAAAATTGCCATTATTTTTGAAACTTTCTATTTCAAATGATGTTGGTTTTTAAATGTTATTCCAAAGTAAGGAATGTGATATATCAGACAGAGCTACTACTGGCTCTTACAAGTCTAAGCTTTTCCACCTATAAATGGGAGTAAAAACATATCTGCTAAGAGGTATCATTTTAAGTTATTGGAGATGCTCCAAAAAACTATCATCTTAAAATTAAAATGCATGATTTTCAAAAGTATAGAATGTTTACAAACTTATATCTTGAAGAATAGTTGACTGAAAATCACTTGGCTTATGTGAAAATAAAAAGTCACGGCCAGGTGCGGTGGCTCATGCCAGTAATCCCAGCTACTTTGGGAGGCCGAGGCAGGTGAATCACTTGAGGTCAGGAGTTCGAGATCAGCCTGACCAACTTGATGAAATCCCCTGTCTACTAAAAATACAAAAATTAGCCAGGTGTGGTGGCCTATAGTCTCAGCTACTTGGGAGGCTGAGGCAGGAGAATTGCTTGAACCTAGAAGGTGGAGGTTGCAGTGAGCCAAGGTTAAGCCACTGCACTTCAGCCTGGGTGACAGAGCGAGACTCCATTTCAAAAAAAACCAAAAATTATTTCTCTATGTCCACTGGTTTCTTTTTGTACAAAAGGAAAGGTAATCTGAAATCAATCAAATGAATTGTCCCAGAGATAGAGACTATTCAGGTGAGTGTGGTCAGATTTAGGGACAAGGTAAACTCACACTTCCTAAATGAGTGGACAAATCAGGGCTTTCTCAGGAATACAGAAGCCACTCTACGTATTCCAGATATAAAGAGTTTAATTGAGAATTAGGAATTTATGCAGCCTTTGAATAGCTGGGAGCGAGGGCTGCACTGGTGCACAGGTCATAAAACTACCCCTGAAGTTCAGGGGAACAGCCCCAAAGGTCAGAGTGGTTGACACTGAAGCCCACAGCTCCAAACACTTGGAGTAATTTTCAAAAGCTTGTCTGCAAGCTTCTGCACCTTTTGAGAACCTCTGAGAAGTTCTTGCTGTCTCAGTCTGCTGTGCAAACTTGCCTGTGCATTTGTGTACAAATTCCTCCAGAGAATAGGCTTCACACTCCACATCTACCCCAAGTCCTCTCCCGTGAAGTGACTCTGCAAGATGATTGTATGGAAGTTTCCACACTTAGGAGGGGGTGGTGGTGGTGCCAGGTTAGCAGCAGACTACCCAGCAACAAGGCCTGCTTCTCTAAACTCTCACAGAAAAATGAAATGTGATATAATCACTGAACAAAAATAGACCCCAACATGACTTCATTCCTTCACTCATTCATTCATTTAACAAAGTATCCTTTGAATAGCTGGGCTATGTGGTATGTACTGGGAGAACTATTGTGTAGAGATAGATTCATCCCTGCTTATTCTACCTGGGGAGGCAGTGAATGTAGAAGTAACACCCACAAAAATAATTATAGCTTTTGATGATATGAAGGACACAGGGGCTATGGGGGCCATTTTGGATGGAGTTGCAGCTCTCTGGTAACTATTTCTCATAGTGCCTTGTATTAAACTTACCTGGATATATTCCTTTTTCTTTTTTTTGAGACGGAGTCTCACTCTGTCACCCAGGCTGGAGTGCAATGGCATGATCTCGGCTCACTGCAACCTCCGCCTCCCAGGTTCAAGCAATTCTCCTGCCTCAGCCTCCTGAGTTGCTGGGATTACAGGCGCCCACCACCACGCCCAGCTAATTTTTGTATTTTTAGTAGAGACGGGGTTTCACCATGTTGGTCAGGCTGGTCTCAAACTCCTGACCTCGTGGTCTGCCAGCCTCGGCCTCCCCAAGTGCTGGGATTACAGGCATGAGCCACCGTGCCCGGCCATCTGGATATATTTCTTTTCTTTTCTTTTCTTTTTGAGATGGAGTCTCACTCTGTTGCCCAGGCTGGAGTGCAGTGGCGCGATCTCTGCTCACTGCAAGCTCCGCCTCCCGGGTCCACGCCATTCTCCTGCCTCAGCCTCCCGAGTAGCTGCGACTACAGGCGCCTGCCACCACGCCCGGCTATTTTCTTTTTTTGTATTTTTAGTAGAGACGAGGGTTTCACCATGATAGCCAGGATAGTCTCGATCTCCTGACTTCGTTATCTGCCTGCCTCAGCCTCCCAAAGTGCTGGGATTACAGGCGTGAACCACCGCCACGGTGCCTGGCCCCATCTGGATATATTTCTTATCTCCTCTGTGAGGTTTTAAGCTCTTGGAGAACAGGAAAGATAGATCACTTATAACTATATTTTTTATAAGTCTTGAACAGAGTAGGACAGTAGGCACCAAGTAACTATTAGTTGTACAGATGTGGCCCATGGTTCAGAATTCCAAACATAGGCAAGTGGTTTCACATGAGTCAGATGGCAGACTGTTTTAGTTTTGCATGTGATTCACTGCTCATGTAGACAAGGCCGCATTGTAGGGACTGGGCACAGATTCCTCCGATTTTTTGTCTGATAGCTGGGATCTAGGCCTTGACACTCTGGTTCTAAGAGTTCTGATAAAGCCGCCCTCCTTTGAGGGGATGGATTTCTCCAGTTTAACTGCCTGAAAAGGGCAGGGTCAGGGGTAACAGGACTATCAGAAGGGAAAACATGTCAATTAATATATGCAACTAGGATTACATTACACTTGGCATCCATCCAATCTCTACAGAAAGGTTATCTTCTCAGAGAGGTTTTCCCTGAGCAGCATGCTCCTCAAAGAAAGATACATGTGGAAAATTAAACCTCATCACAAATTCCAGAGATAAATATTTTAGTTTTTGAGTTATTCAAATTAAAGGTCTACATTGACTGCAGCAATCTATTAGTGGAGTAATTGTTTAACTTTCAGAAAATGACCCATAGGACAAAAGTGATGAATAGGACAAATACAGGTTTGTTCAAGGTTACCTTTTGGGGATGATGTTGAAAGTCCCCATCTTCCCAAAACGCAGATCATATAATGAATCCTGCCAATCATGTCCTCTTACTGGCTTAAGAATCTGTACAGATGTAAATAAGATTTACAGTTTCTTACTCTTCTTTTGTATTTTATCAAAATTGAAACAATCGGAAGGGAAACTATGCCAAGTGTTAAGTTTCTAGTCTTTTGGGTATCTCTCCATAGAAACCTTTCCCAAATTGGCCAGGCGCAGTGGCTCATGCCTGTAATCCCAGCACTTTGGAAGGCCGAGGCGGGCGAGTCACTTGAGGTCAGGAGTTAGAGACTGGCCTGGCCAACATGGTGAAACCCCATTTCTACTAAAAAATACAAAAGTTAGCCAGGCGTGGTGGCACACGCCTGTAATCCCAGCTACTCGGGAGGCTGAGGCAAGAGAATTGCTTGAACCCGGGAGGCAGAGGTTGCAGTGAACCGAGATCATGTGGCTGCCCTCCAGCCTGGACAGCAGAGTGAGACTCCACCTCAAAAAACAAAACAAAACAAGAAACCTATCCCAAATTATGTCTTCTCCCTGTGTTTGAGTCCCTTTGATAAGAAACAGTCTTGGTGCCCAGATTGACAGGGAGGCTAGGTAGCAAATTTTACTGCTGCCTGCCAACATATAGTTAAATGTGGGTAGTTAGAAGCCAGCTAATTCTTTTTTTTTTTTTTTTTTTTTGAGACGGAGTCTCTCTCTGTCGCCCAGGCTGGAGTGCAGTGGCGCGATCTCGGCTCACTGCAAGCTCCGCCTCCCGGGTTCACGCCATTCTCCTGCCTCAGCCTCTCTGAGTAGCTGGGACTACAGGCGCCCGCCACCACGCCCGGCTAATTTTTTGTATTTTTAGTAGAGACGAGGTTTCATCGTGGTCTTGATCTCCTGACCTCGTGATCTGCCCGCCTCGGCCTCCCAAAGTGCTGGGATTACAAGCGTGAGCCACCGCGCCCGGCCGAAGCCAGCTAATTCTAAGGGACCTTTCTGTGTTTCACCATTTCCCCTTCCTACTTCCCACCTCCCCAAAGCTGTTAATGGCACATTTTGCCCCAGCCTGTGTTGCAGCCAGTGTTGAACAGATGGATCCCAGCAACAGCCTGAAGATGGGAAATCTGTTTGGGCACAAAAGGGCTCAGATTCTTCCCCAGCTCCTGATTCCATCTTTATAAAGCCTGCTGAAAATTCAGTTCTTCTCGTTGTAATCTAGAAGACATGTTCTTGGTTTTTTGCTCCTTTCTTCCACTGTGGCTGTAAATTATTTTCCCATCAGTGATTTATGTAGTATCTTTAAAGAAGAAAAATCTGTCTCAGACTGAAGAGACAGTCTGGGAGAGCCACAAGAGCTCCCTCCATGCCACCAGGAGAGGGTCTTGGAGCATTAAACCATGGTTTTCTTTGATTTTTTGACTGTGAAAGAAAAAAAGTTTATTCCCTCTCCCACATCTTTCTCCCTACTTCAGTCCAAAGTGCATTTAATTACCTCTCAGTGTCATGTTAAGATGTGCTGATAATTATGCTGAAAAAGATCACCTTAGACACAAAAGTAGCATGTCACTCGAGTAGGCCCTTGCATCCCTGTGCTGCATGTCTCCTTGAGCCATGCTGAACTATTTAACCTATTCATTTGGCTTGACTTAATTTGTCTCTACCAGGCATATGATAGGGGTAATACGGTAAGGACACAATTCTGGGGAATTTTAATATCAAAAAATTATGGAGTACTGGTTTTATTTTTTGCCGTGATAACCAATTAATCAAAATATTTATCAGGCATCTACTCTAGGCAAAGCATACTGCCACATGCTATTGTGAAAACAGCACCAACCCCCAGCACCCTGGAATCTCAGTGATCATTTAGTTACCTAGTATATTCTTTCTTTTTTCTTTATGACATGTAAAAACTCACACTCCCTGGCCACCCAACTTTGGAACAGTGTCTAGCACATAGTTAGGAATTTTGATTGGAAAGTACCATACAGGATGAACAAATAATCTTCCTTTATGGAGATTAATATGGGAAGCTGAGTTTCAGATCAGAAGGACAGTGAATAATCATGGAATTGGTATAAGGGGAGTTAGTTTTAAAATGGAAGGGCTCAAATGTGGCAAAGTAGAAGAGTAGCTTCCTGAAGAAGATCAAATGGTTGTCTATCAAGTGGCCTCACAGGATGGTCTTTACTTTCATGAATTCATAATAATCTGATCTTGTAGGATCAGAAACTTAAAATTTATCACTGGGTAAAATGGTTCCTTCTATAGGAGTTGACTCATTAGTCAAGATCATACAGATTGATGTATAACCACAATATCGGTTTATTAATTAACATTAAGAAATAATTGCTGCTGGGCACAGTGGCTCATGCCTGTAATCCCAGCATTTTTGGAGGCTTGAGATAGGAGAATCACTTGAGCTCAGGAGTTGAAGACCAGACTGGGCAACATGGCAAAACCCCATCTCTACAAAAAATTTTTTTAAAAAATTAGCTGGGCATGGTGATACACACCTGTAGTTCCAGCTATTTGGGAGGCTGAGGCAGGAGGATCCCTTGAGCTGGGAGGTTGAGGCTGCAGTGAGCCATGATTGCACTACTGTACTCCAGCCTGGGTAACAGAGTGAGACCCTTTTTTTTTTTTGAGACAGAGTCTCGCTCTGTCACCCAGGCTGGAGTGCAGTGGCGCGATCTCAGCTCACTGCAAGCTCTGCCTCCTGGGTTCACGCCATTCTCCTGCCTCACCCTCCCGAATAGCTGGGACTACAGGTGCCCGCCCCCACACCTGGCTAATTTTTTTGTATTTTTAGTAGAGACGGGGTTTCACCATGTTTGCCAGGATGGTCTCAATCTCCTGACCTTGTGATCCACCTGCCTCAGCCTCCCAAAGTGCTGGGATTACAGGTGTCAGCCACCGCGCCTGGCTGAGACCGTTTCTAAAGAAAAAAAAAAAAAGTAAGAAAAACAGAAATAATTAGCTGGGCATGGTGGCGTGTGCCTGTAGTCCTAGCTACTCAGGAGGCTGAGGCAGGAAGATTGCTTGGGCCCAGTAGTTTGAGGCTGCAGGGAGCCGTGATCACACCATTGTGCTCCAGCATGGGTGACGGAATGAGACCCTGTCTCTAAAAAATAAAATTCAATAAAAATAAAAGAAATAATAGGCAGGTAGAACAAATCCAATAATTGGCAGGTAGAACAAATTCAGAAGGCAGGCAGAACAACAAATGCTACCTGGAAATATCCAACTAGCATATTTTTATCTTTTCTCATTATAGGTGAATGTTCTTTTGTTATGTGATGCAAATAATACCCTATTGTTTAAGCCATTGTAGATGATTTCTTTTCTTTGTTACTCTGTAGCTGAACATAATCCTGATATTTCTCTGTTATCTTTTCACTTAAAAATTTTTTCTTGGATCTTTGCTCTTCCATATGAATTTTAGTAACAGCTTAAGAAGTTATACACATGTACATCAAGGAAAAAAAAGAAAGAAATCTATTTTTTTTTTTTTTGAGATGGAGTCTCACTCTGTCGCCAGGCTGTAGTGCAGTGGCACGATCTCAGCTCACTGCAACCTCCACCTCCTGGGTTCAAGCGATTCCCCCGCCTCAGCCTCCTGAGTAGCTGGGACTACAGGCGCACGCCACCACACCCAGCTAATTTTTGTATTTTTAGTAGAGTTGGGGTTTCACCATGTTGGCCAGGATGATCTGGATCTCCTGACCTCGTGATCCGCCCGCCTAGGCCTCCCAAAGTACTGGGATTACAGGCACGAGCCCCCGTGCCTGGCCCCAAAATTTATTTTTTTAATTGCATGAAATTTACAGATTATTCTGGGGAAAATTAATATTTTTCTGATGTTGGATAGTTCTGTCTATACTAGACACACACACACACACACACAAAATTAGGTCTTAGTTTATGCCTTTTAATGAAGTTTTAAATTTTTCTCACAAAGGTCTTACTCATCTTTTATGACGTTTATTCCAAAGCCTCTTAAATTGTGTTTTAAGAAATTACTTTTTTTTTTTACTAGTTATTGCTGGTGAATAGGAATGAAATTGATTCTGGGATATTGTTACAAGTAACTTTGCTAGCATAGTAAATTCTGTATCAGTTTAATAGGGTATAAATTCTCCTAAATTTTTTATATAGTCATATCATTTGCAAGCCATGACAATTTATTTTTTTTCCTTTCCAGTTGTGGCAGGAACATTCACAGCTCCCTGAATATTCCTGTGCTCCCCCCACATTTCCAGTCCCTTTGCAGTTAAAGCCATTTGACTTGTTTGAGCCAATAGAGTGGAAGTGGAAGAGAAGTATGTCACTGCAAGACCGAAGGAATAAAGAGCTGATGTGTCATCCTTCATTTCTCCCTTGCCTCTGTACAATAACTGGGAATTCCCATTTTGAGAAGCACAGCCACAAAGGACACTTCTTAGAACTGAGTCATCACCAGCAAGATCTACAATGAACTTTGAGCAAAAGCAAACTTATGTCTTAAGCCACTGAAATGTTGGGGTTTGTATGTTACCACTACTTAGCCTGACTGCTACAACCAATTTTTCACACTTTATGCACAATCTAGGAATCCTTCATAATTCTGAGTAAAAACAGTGATAGGGAGAATTATTTTTTATCTTGTTCTTAACTTTAAAGGGACTGCTTCAACTGCTTTGGCATTAAGAACCATGTTTGCTGTTGGGTTTTGTTAGATAGCCATCATTAGGTGAGGGATATTTCCTTGTCCTCCTAGTTTTGTATGAGCTTCTGTCATTAACGAGGGTAGATTTTTTTTTTTTTTTGAGACAGGATCTTACTCTGTCACTCAGGCTGGAGTACAGTGGCTTCATTATGGCTCACTGCAGACTTGACTTCCCAGATTTAAGTGATCCCCGAACCTCAGCCTCCTGAATAGCTGGAACCACAGGCGTGTGTTACCATGCCTGGCTAATTTTTTGTTTGTTTGTTTGTAGAGACATGGTCTCCCTATGTTGTTTAGGCTGGTCTTGAACTCCTGGGTTCAAGTGATCCTCCTGTCTCAGCCTCCCAAAGTGTTGGGATTACAATCATGAGCCACTGTGCCTGGCAAGTGTTGAATTTTACCAAATGTTTTCCCTGAATCTATTGAGGTGGTGATTTTTCTTCTTTTTCTTTTTTGAGAGGGAGTCTCACTCTGTTGCCCAGGCTGGAGGGCGGTGGCGTGATCTCTGCTCACTGCAAGCTCCACCTCCCAGGTTCACGCCGTTTTCCTGCCTCAGCCTCCGGAGTAACTGGGACTACAGGTGCCCGCTACCATTCCTGGCCAGTTTTTTTGTATTTTCGTAGAGACGGGGTTTCACTGTGTTAGCTAGGATGGTCTTGATCTCCTGACCTCGCGATCCGCCTGCCTTGGCCTCCCAAAGTGTTGGGATTACAGGCGTGAGCCACTGCGCCAGGTCAATTTTTCTTCTTTAATCTGGTATGTGGTCAGGAGTTTTTAAATGTTAAACCAATCTTGCAATGAACTGTATTTGTTAGCATTTCTTTTTAATTTCCTGCTAAATTCAATAGACTAGTATTTTATTTGGGATTTTGGAATCTAAGTTCACAAGTGAGACTGGCCTATAATTTTCTTGTATTATCTTTGTCTGATTTTTATATTGGGGTTATATTACCCTCATAAAATATTATGGGAAGTGATTCTCATTTTTCTTACTTCTGTCAAAATTGGTATAAAGTTGGTCAAAGTTGGAAAAGCTGGTATAATTTTTGAATAATGTATTTTTTTATTCTTTTGGTAAAACTGCCCTATAAATACATCTGAATGTGGTGGTATTCATTTTGTGTATGGATACTTAACTTGATTAAGTTTCTTTCATAGGTCTTATAAGATTTTCTCTTTCTTGTGGGGTCTGTTATGATAATTATCTATTTTGCCTAAGTTTTCAAATTGAGTTATTCATATTTCTTCCTTAGGATTAAAAAATTCCCATTGTATCTGTAGTTACGTCCCCTTTTCATGTATTCCTAATATCAACATTTAAAACTAATTTGTCCTTTTAAGTACCTACCTCAGCTTATCCCATGTATTTTGATATAAATGACAGCACTTTTATTTTTCTGTCACTTCTAAGTATTTCCAAATTTACATTGTTATTTCTTCTTAAACCCATGATTTAGAAACATTTTAACATTTTCAGACATGAGTTTTAAAAATCATTTTTAACCTTTAATTAAATTATGTTCAGGAAATATAGTCTGCCGATATCAATTCTTTCTTGTAGCCTGATCTCGGCTCACTGCAGTCGTGATCTCCTGGGCTCAATTGATCCTCTCACCTCAGCCTCCTGAGTGGCTGGGACTACAGGCACGCACCATCATGCCTGGCTAATTTTTGAATTTTTTATAGAAATGGGGTTTCGCCATGTTGCCCAGGCTAATTCTTTCTTATTAGTTGAGATTTACTTTGTGGTTTTATGTGAAGTCAAATTTTCTAAACATTTCATTTGTGTTTGAGTTGAATTTTTTTTCCTAATTAGCGGATTCAGGATACTATATAGGCTCACAAGGTTTTCTGTATCCTTTTAACATCTTTATTGAAGTGTAATTTATATATTATACAACTCATCCATTTTAAATTGTATAATTTAAGGTTTTTAGTAAATTTACAAAGTTGTGCAATCATCACTACAGTATAGCTTTAGAATATTTTACCTCAAAAAGGCAAGTACAAAAGGCAGGAAAAGTTATAGGAGAAGGAAAGGAAACCTTTCTGTTTATGGTAATCCTTGTTTCCATCTTTTTAATTGATTTTTGTATGCTTGACTCACCAGTTTCAGAGAGACATAAATATAAATATGCACCCACTATTGAAAGGGGCCGGGCGGAGACCAAACTACACCGGTTGCGGTCAAGAGATCTTTATTGGAGCTATCGAGCGACACCACGCAAGGAGAAGGAAGAGAAGAGAGAGAGGGCTGCTGGTGTGCTGGGTTTTATATCCCTTGGGCCTACGTGGATTGGGCTAGGGGCGGGCCCAAGGGAAGGCGGGAGATGCTTCTTTCTGATTGGCCCTCCTTTGGCGGGTTCAGACAGTGCCCCGTCAAGGAGGGGAGAAGAACCTGGAACTGGCCCCATCTTAAGATACGGCGCCATTTTAAGGTACCCCATGTTACCTAACGTTCCTCCCTTTTTGTTTTCTTAAATGGGGGAAAATGGGCGTCGTGGTTCATCTGGCTGCTTCCTGCTGAGTGGGGGCACTGTGGGGAGGGGGCACAGGGAGAACTGTCAGGGTTGTGCCTGGGGTAATGTTCCTTGTAGGTATAGATCCTCCAGTGCCATGAGCCAGTTGAGGGGCAGGGATGGGTTGGCGATGAGCCAGCTGTCGGCGCGGAGATCGTTGAGAAATTTGTGGAATCGGTTGGCAGTTGTCATGACTGGCTTGGGTTAGCAGGTTGTGAGCCCGTCTGTGGAATCTGTCCCGTCCTCGCTGGTGGCTACAAGTTGGCAGTTTCTGAGGAGAAGCTGGTTAAATGTTTGGTTAGATATGGAAGAGAAACTTAATGGGGCAGGAGAGTAGTGCACAGAAAGTGAGGATACCCATTAGGGGGCCTAAAAAGGGAAGGAGCCAAGCTAAGAGGGGGGTTTTGAGGGTTTCCCAAAGGGAGGGAGTAGTGCTAGCATTCATTAGTTTACGTTTTATCTGATGTAGGTTTTAATGCTAGTTTCGATTACTTGGGACTCATTAATGTAATAACAACAGTTCTCCTGTAAGAAGATGCACGTACCGCCTTTTTTGGCTGTGAGTAGGTCGATGGAATGGCGGTTTTGAAGGGTGACACCAGCTAGAGATGTGATTTGTCATTGGAGGGTGGCTAGAGACTGAGCCGTTTCCTCAATGGCTGTCTGAAAATTGGGATACGCTGTATACTTATGAGAGAGGTTGTTAAAGAGATTCCAAGCATGATAGGTAGGAAGATTGCTTTTTTTTTTCCGACGGTCCTCAGGAGAGTTGGGTTTAGGGTGATTAAACTGATAGGCTTGTAGGCCTTCAGAGAAGGAGAGCAATGTGAGTTAAGGGACTAGTGTGGTGGGTATGCAGGGGCCAGGGATAGAGGAATTAATGGCTGTTACACCAAAAAAAAAAGGCCGTCTGGAGCTGGTAAGTTGGGGGGGTGACAGTTTGTTTGCATGTTACATTGTGGGAGTGATGGGGGGTGGTAGCTGGTGTTGTAACAGGTAGGAATAGGGACACTGAGGTTGGCAAGGAGGGGGACATGGGAGATTACAAAGCCGGTGGTCGGGGGGGAGGAGTTGCTTGTGTTTATGGAGCTAGATAGTGGAACCGCAGCAAGAGGGGGTTTGTTGATGTTTGAAACAATCGGAAGTAGGGACCTGAGATGTGTTGTGTGAATTTCGGCTAGAACCTGTTGGGAGTCAGTTTTTAGGGTACGGGTGATGGTTATAGTTTGTGCTGGATAAGACCAGGCGTTGCTTGGGTATATTCCCCCTGTGGCTGCCTGGCCCCAGATTGCGTTGGCTGGGTCGGTGATGTGAATTGCTCGAGATGAGGCATTGTTCTGGTGACATAATATATGAATGGGGTCTATCTGTCTGTTTTTTTTTGGTGATTTAATTCATAACACAGCTGGTCCAGGGACACCCATAGTTTTGGGGCCATTCAGTTTTACAGGCGCTGTGGGATTGTTGGTGTGGAAAGCAAATGGCAAAGTGGAACATGTGGAAATAAGGGTCCTAACCGCTATTTATTATGGTGAGTTTAGGGAGGGGAAGGTTTACTGAGGATGCGTCGATGGAGCATCGGGTGTAACTGATGACATTGGTGTGTGACCTCCAGTTAACGTTGTAGGTTTCTTTGAGGGTGAACAGGTAGTAGGGTTGTGAACGGGGCCTGTTGGCGGAGGAGGGTCCGTAGAAGAAGATTTAAGAGGCGGAGAGCCAGAAGAGCGGGCTCGGAGCAGGCATGAGGGCGGCAGTTTACGCCTTAGGAATAGTAGGAAGGGAGGGCGTTTTAGAAATGCGAACTTTGAGAGGGTTGTGGGGTACGGGCGTGCCTGGCTTTAGAGGGGTTTGTGGGTTTGTGTTTAAGGAGAGATAGGCAGGAGGGTGGCGGGATTGAGGGGTGCACATGTTTGGAAAGTTACAGCAGAATCGTGCAGGAAGGAAACTAGGAGAGACAGTACGCGGCAAGGGGGAAGGGTTTGTAGACTTTTGTAGGTCAGGAGTTCCTTGAGTTGATGGGAGGAGGTAATGACAATAGCTGCCCTAAACGTTAATTTCTTTGACTCTTGAAGTAGTAGGTAGGCTGCAGCCAGGGCCCGAAGGCAGGGGGCCCACCCTCGCAGGGCGGGGTCTAGTCGGCCGGCAGGGATGCAGAGCTTCCCATGGTGAGAGAGGAAGGGGTATATGTATACGGCGGCTGGCTGAACAGGGCGTCCCCTATTAGCCGATGGCCGTGTTGCGAGTCAGAACCTTCGAGCCAGTCATCACGGAAACGAAAGAACTGATGGGCCTCTGTAAGGCCGAGGGCCGTGGGTTACCTGGTACCAGGATTTTTTGAGCGAGACAAGGAAGGAAACCCAGGCTGGATGAGTGAGGAGGGAAAGGAGAAAACTCAGTTCCCTGCGGGCCGAGTTCGCTCTCGGAATTGTTTGGCTAGGTATGCAACTGCCGCAAAGGTGGGTCCGTGCATCTGACCTAGGACTCCAAGAGCCAAGCCATTGTGCTCATGTACATATAGAATGAAAGGTTGTTGTAAGTGTGGAAGATGTAGGGCTGGGGCTTTGAGTAGTGCCTGTTGGAGTGACAGGAAGGGCTGCTTGACTGTGGCCTCTACAGGCTCGGATGGGGTACCTCGGGAGAGATCATATAGGGGCTTTGCTAATAAAGAGTAGTTGGGGATCCAAGTTCTAAAGTAGCCTGCTAGTCCTAAGAAGGAGAGTATCTCTTGGTTGTAATCCTTTCAGGCTGGAGACGGGGAGAGGATATTGGGGTTGGCTGGGGAAGTGGTGTGGGTTTTTAAGGAATATTTGTATGGGAGGACAGAGTGCTAATGAGGGGGTGGTGGTGTCCCACACTATGGGGTTGACGCTGGCTGGGAGCGAAAGCAGAGTAGGAGCAGGAGTTTGATCTATGGAACTCGCCACCAAGGCAGTGAGTCAGGTGGATTGCGGGAGGGTGATTGGGTTGAAGGTGATGGAGGTTTTAAATTTAGAGAGAATGTCTCTTCTTAACAAAGGGAGTGGGCATTGTGGCATGACTAGGAGTCGATGGGAAAAGATGTGGCCGGAGAAAGTGCAGGAGAGGGGAGGAGTGGCTCTTGGACGTATGGTTTGGCTTCCGACCCCGACTATGGGAGATCCAAAGAGGGAAGTGGCACCCCAAAATTCCCTTAAAACTGAGAAAGTAGCTCTGGTGTCTAGGAGAAAGGTGATGGGACGTCCATCCACTGTTAAAGAGACCCTGGGCTCCTGTGTGGTGATGATTTGTGTCGGGAAGGAAGTCCCAAGGTCCCGTCAGTCTTGAATGGCCAATCCTAGACGATCGGGAGTTGGGATGGTGGCCGGCCTGGCCCCCCTTTGGGAGCTGGGGCAGTCTACGCCCCAATGGCCAGATTGGTGGCATTTAGGACATGGCCAAAGGTTGGGGGGCCTGGGATTTGGGCACTCTCAGACCCAGTGCCCTTCCTTTCCGCATTTGAAACAGGGCCCTGGGGGCTGACATTGGGATGGATGGGCAGATGACAACTTATGGCCGTGTGATCGAGGGGAGGCTTGAAGGGCTTGTGCCAGTAACTGGTACTTTTGCCTCTTTGCCTTCTCATCTCGATTGTGATACACCTTAAATGCCATCGCTAAGATCTCGGTTTGAGGGGTGAGGGGGCCTTTGTCCAGTTTTTTTAGTTTACCTTTGATATCAGGAAAATTCTGAGCAAAAAAATGGGACATGAGGAGTTGCCTACCGTCTGGGGTTTTGGGATCTATGTTGGTGTATTGTTGGAGTGCCTGTGTAAGGCGGTCTAGAAAAGCGGACGGGTTTTCATTTTTATCCTGTATGACTTCATGAAGTTTTTCAAAGTTAACTGCCTTTTGAGCTGCCCTCCGTAGACCGGCTATGATGCAAGTAGCGAAATGGTCTCAGGCTGATACTCCATTTTGGGTGTTATAATCCCAATTGGGCTCATGCTCAGGTACTGCCTGCGCTCCTAGCGGTAGGGCTGGGGTTGTTAGATGAACCTCATCTGCATAAGTTCGAGCTTGTTCCTAGACTTGCCTACGCTCCTCGGGGAGGAGGGTGTTAGAGAGAATAAAGCAGAATTGGAAGTGTAGGAGCCTAGGCGTTTTTCTATTTGTGATAAGTCAGCCATAGAAAAGGGGATGTGGACTCGGACAATACCTTCAGCTCCTGCCACCTTTCTAAGGGGGGCAAGGGGGGGGTGTGCGAGTGGTGGGGGGGGGGCTGAGGGCCGGGGGTGGGGGGGGGGGGGGGGGGGGGGTGGGGGGGGGGGGGGCGGGGGGCGGGGCGGCTTCCGGTTGGGTGGTGGCTGGAGGGTGTGGCGGAGGGTGGTGGTATGGGGGGGGTTCGTCGGCTGGGTCGAAGTCAGGGGCAGAGGGAGAGGTTGGCGGTTTAAAAGCGGCAAGGAGCTGCTGCGGTTTGCAAGGGAGACAAAGGTTAGGTCTATCCCGTAGGAGAAAGAAGCCATGGATATATGGGATCGCTACCCATTTTCCTGTTCACTCGCAATAATTGTAGAGATCCTGGAGAATGTTAGGATCGAGAGACCCATAAGTGGGCCATTTGCTTTGGTTGTCTAGGGGATATGTGAGCCAGTTTTGCTATTTGGGGTCTACCGTGGCCTTAGGGGCTTGAGGCGAGGCGCTTCGTGGGATCTCTTGCCTGCCTAGAGAGGTAGACCCCGGAGGGGAAGACTTACTGAGACGAGGCCGGTGTTGCGCGAACAGCTTGGCGAACAGGAGAATGAGCGAAGACCGGCCGGGGTCTGGACTGAGCCCAAAAGGGATCGGGGTCCCACCGAGGGGGGTGGGGAGTCCCGATCCGAGTCATGGCACCAATGAAAGGGGCCGGGCAGAGACCAAACTACACCGGTCACAGTCAAGAGATCTTTATTGGAGGTATCGAGCGACACCACGCAAGGAGAAGGAAGAGAAGAGAGAGAGGGCTGCTGGTGTGCTGCGTTTTATATCCCTTGGGCCTACGTGGATTGGGCTAGGGGCGGGCCCAAGGGAAGGCGGGAGATGCTTCTTTCTGATTGGCCCTCCTTTGGCGGGTTCAGACAGTGCCCGGTCAAGGAGGGGAGAAGAACCTGGAACCTGCCCCAACTTAAGGTACGGCGCCATTTTAAGGTACCCCTTATTACCTAACAACTATGATTGTGGTTTTGTTGATTTCTCTTTGTAATACTGTAATTTTTTGCTTTACATATTTTGTGGCTATTTTATTAAGTACATACAAGTTTGAAATTATATTTTAGAGGCAAATTGTTCATTGCTTCATTAAAATGAGAAGGCTAAAAATTATTTTTCTCAATATGTGCAATCTATCTTTATATCTAAAAATGCCCTTGGTCTTTATTTCATTTGATATTAATTTCATTTATTACTTTATTTCATTTGGTATTAATCTAGTTACAGTAGCCTCCTTTAGGTTAATATTTACTTGATATATTTTTCTATCACATTACTTTAAGTTTCCATGTCTTTAAATTATATGTATTTCTGTTGAAATCAGTGTATAATTGGATTTAGTCTTTTGTTTAATCTGAAAATCTGTCTTTTAATAGATGAATTTAATCTATTTATATTCAATATGATTGTTGACATATCTGCCTTTATTTCTACCTATTATTTGTTTTTTTTATTTACTATACTTTTCTTTTCTTTCCTTTCCTTTCCTTCTCCCATCACTTTTCCTGCCTTTTGTACTTGATTGAATTTCCCCCCCAATTCTCCACCAATTCTGGTTTGGAAATAATGCCTTCTGCCTTCTACATTCACACACACACACACACACACAAGCATTTTTTGTGTGTAAATGTACATTTACATTAGCATTTTAGTTCTATAAGTTTTACTCTTATACTAACAAATGTTTTTAAGATTTACACACATATTTATCATTTCTTGGCGTGAAATTATCTCTTGCGTCTTATTTCTTCCTTCTGGGTTAAATATCTTCTTTCTGAAATACATATTTTAGAAGTTTTCCATTGAGAGTGTGTTAATATTAAGGCTCTGATTTTCTGTGTGTCTGAAAATGTCTTATCTTTACTGTTGAATAAAAATGTATTTGGGAATAGAATTCTGAGTTATCTGGTATTTTTCTGTCACATATTGAAATTATATTAAATTGTCAAGTCATTTCATCAATAAGGCTGAGATAAGTCTGTTTATCATTGTTCTTAGGTAACTGGTTTTATCTTTACTTGCTTTTATGAGTTCCACTTCATCTAGATGTAAATTTATATTTATTTACACTGTTCAGGACACCACATTCCTGAACCTGAAATTCATGTCATTCATTCATTCTGGAAAAGCCTAAGCCACTAGATCATCAAATGTTATTTCTCTCACATTCTGTTTATTTCTGGAATTCTTATGATGGGCTTTCTCATTCCACATTCTATGTCTCTTAGATGCTTTTTGATTTTTTAAAAATCTCTTTCTCTCTGTGTGGAATTCTGAGTAGTCTTCCATAAGGTGCTTTTAAATGTATTTAATCAATTTAAATATACTTATTTGATATTATCTTAGTTTATAATTGTTTTAATTTTCTGCTTAATTCTGTTTGTTGTGTTTGCTAACTCTTAAATGTGGTAGATTCCTTATATAATTGTGAATTGTGTGAGAGCATTTTCAGAAGGGCTGTATCTATGTGAAGTTTGTGCTTCTTGAGTTGAAGGTGTATTACTCCACAGATTTTATATTTATCCTGCCAGAAGTTCAAGGGATTTAAAGTCAAGGGTCCAATTTGTATGTTAATTTCATGGTTTGAGTACTAAGACTATGTCAGTAGCATATAAATCCCAGTTTCTGGGTATGTGTGGTATACACCAATGGTATTAATATGTAGAATAGACCTTGATCCCAGGCTTAACTAGACAAGTATCTGCCAGTTGGAGAATTTTTCAGTCCACCCAGACATTTTTTTTTTTTTTTTTTTTTGAGACAGAGTCTTGCTCTGTTGCCCAGGTTGGAGTGCAATAGCATAATCTTGGCTCACTGCAACCTCCACCTCCTGGGTTCAATAGATTCTCCTGCCTCAGCCTCCTGAGTAGCTGGGATTACAGACATGCACCACCATACCCAGCTAATTTTTGTATTTTCAGTAGAGATGGGGTTTCACCATGTTGGCCAGACTGGTCTAGAACTCCTGACTTCAAGTGATCCGTCTGCCTCAGCCTCCCAAAGTGCTAGGAATCCAGGCATTAGCCACCGCGCCTGGCCCAGCCCGCCCAGACTTTTTCAGCTACTATTATTATCTTTTTTTTCCCTTTTTTTTAATCCTAAAACACAAACCCCACACTCACTGCTTCTACCTGGAGGCAGAAATCCTTGTCTCTGTTGCCCACCCATCCTTGTCTATATTGTCTGGATGGCCCACTGCAGTGCCCTAATTTGTCCATCATTGTGCAGGCTGACCCTTCTTTCTATACCTCCAAACAGGAGGCTGCTGTTTCATTCCAAAGTAGTAGCTCCCTGACCACGTTCTGGCCTGTGTCTTCCTTCTTCTATTCGATTTTGTGGCCTTCAGTTTCTGATTCGCTGAGTTCCTCTTTATGTTTTGTCTCTTGACTATGCATGATTATGTTAAAATACATTTTATATGTTTTCTAGGGATTTGTTGTAGTTCTAGCCCATCAATATAAAACAGAGCCTAACTAAACACTGTTGTACAAAATCTTTGCCCACGTTTCTGACTCTTTCCCTGAGATAAGATTACAGAGAGATAATTGTTTGGTCAAAAAGCTATAGGAAATGATCCGCTGCTCATAATATACAGCAGCACACTATTTTCTGGAAGGTGAAAATTTGATTCCCACCAGTTAAGTTCTTTTGATAAGTGGTATATTTCAGACATAAATAGACTGGGAGCTAGGGAGTACCTTATTTGGACTCATTGGCATTGAGATAGAGGAAATTCTGTGTGATCTTTCAATAAAGGTTTCTCAGAAGAAATGATGCCCAAGTTGAGTCTTCAAAGATGAGTAGTAGCTAGCTACACCAGGTGTGGGGGAGTCTTAGGGGAGAGGGAACAGATCCTAAGGAAGAAGGACCTTGCAACAAGGTGGTAAACATACATGATAATGATTCCCACCTAGTTATTATCCAAGGGGTCTATAGTCACCTACCTGGAAGAACATACACCGAGGAAAGGGGATGGTTCCTTTCAAGAGCTGTTTCAAGTTGACATTGATACTCAGAAATTTGAAGAGTTGTTATGGCTTCCCTGTGAGACTGGAGGCACATGGAGACTCTATGGGGGATATCAGCTAATTGGGCTTGGTGGTCAATAAGTGGCAAATATGTTGGAAACCTTGATAAGAAAAATTTCCTCCAGGAGGTAGAAGATAAACACTCTGATAAATCAGGGGCCGGCCTTTATCTGTAACACTTTTAGGAATCCAGTGGTCTGGGACATGCTGAAACAACTTTCGGTTGTACCAACTACAAAGCAAAGGACAAATGACTGCACCTCACACCTCCTATCACAAAGAAGGAAGCACAAAACTAGGTAGACCTAATTGGGTTTGGAAGCATCATAGTCCACATCTGACAATATTGTTCCTATTTAGGGTGATTCCAAATGCTTCCAGCTGTAAGTGGGATCTAGAGCAGAAAAGGGCTTTGCAGTGTGTCCAGGCTGCAGAGCAAGTGGCATTCTCATCTGGGCAATATAGCCCAGCAGAACCTATAATATTGGAGGAATCTGTGGTGGGAAAATATGTTGTGAGGAGATGATAGTAAGTCCCAATAGGGGAATCACAATATAAACCTCTAGGATTCTGAAGCAAGGATTTTATAGCATTAGAAAATCAGCTGCTGACTGGCAACTAAGTCATGGTAGAGATAGAACACCTGACCATGGGTCCTCAAGTGACCATGAAGCCAGAATTGCCTGTCATCAACTGAGTTCTGCAAGAGTTATGAGTCAGGCAAGACAAGCAATCCATTTAAGCAATCCATTTAAGACAGAAGTAGTACATTCAGGATCAGGCACATGAGGGCTGATGGGCACAAGGCAGCTGCATGAGCAGCTAGAAGAGAACCCCAGGTATCTACCATGTTACACTAGTGTCCTCTTGGCTCACAACTGTGAACCTATTGCCGTATTGGGGATCTATACGGCCAGCTGAAGGAGGATAGAACTCAAGCTTGGTTTACCTGAGTCACCCTGGAACGTGATGCAAACTGAAAATGTACAGTGGTTGCATTACAGCCAGAGGTGTGCTGAAGGTAGCTCACACAGGCTTCTGAGTGCTGAATGTATGCATCTCTACCCAACCCTGCAACAGAGATATCCCACTGGGAGCTTGTAATGGCCACAGTAGGAGTATTGTCACTACAGAAAGCAGCAAATGTTGTAAATCAGGACTCTTTTTTCCCCTGGAGAACTGGTTGTGGAATATTTTTCAGCAATCTACTGATGACAGCCCCATCCAACCAGACACTTTACTCAAACCAGAAGAGCTACCTAAAGGTTTGAGAGATATAGAATATGAAGTACAGGAGAGAAATGACGCGACCAACTGCAGTGGTGGGGACTTTAGCTTGCACTGCTAACCTTCTTCTTACAATTTTGTCCCAGGAAAAGAGGCCACCATGGTCCTGGAGGAGTTACTTCCAGAAGGTATGTGAAGGCTATGGATCCAAGCAATGCAAAGGGTATACTCTAGTGGATGTTGTGATATGCCACCCAGATCCCCTGGTGAGTACGGAAGGACTTATTCCACCATCTGCTGGAAGTGCTGCCGGGTGTGTTGCTCAGCTGTCAGCCCTGTCTGGAAATTACCTTTGCTCCAACTGAAGGTACCCGGCCCTCTTGATTCAACTCAGGACAATTCTCCAGGGTCATCCCAGTTTCAGAGCTTCCCATGGGGTCAGCTGAGGCCTTTAATGAGACTAAGCTGCAGTCCTACTTTGCCCTCTGCACAATCTTACTGCCTTCCCTTCCTCCACAGGTGTTGATCCTGAGAGTACTTTGTTAAAAAACATTCTCCATGCTGACCTCCATTTTCGAGCCCGCTTCCTGGGGAAACCTGAAACAGGACTTGATGCTAGCAGCTGCCCAGAAGAACCAGATGGGCCACTGTCCTTGCCAGAAGATCTGATCTCCTGTGTATGGCCACCACCTAACAGTGCTCACTTCTACATCTAAACCTCAGGTAGGTGTGTCTGTTTGGAAGAACTGTAGGTAAAGGGAGTCTTCAAAATTTAGCTTTTAGTTTTCCAACCTTTATAATAGAGGATGTTGTGCTAGAAGAGGGTTTGGATGGGTGCAAGTTGGGTAAGACAACTTACAATATCTACCACAGTCATACCCTATATCATTTATTCTTTCCATACAAATAATAACAGAAAGAGCAACATGGACCTGACAAATAAAATGCAATGAATCCTCCTACAAATACATTCTCACCCTCTCCCTAAAAATGGAGTAAAAAAGTCAGTCACTGAATCTATCTCTGAGTGATGTTCATTTCTACTCCAATTTAGTCAAAATCCCATCTTCTTAGCTTGTATCCTAGGGATTAAATGATAAAAGTAACACCAGCAATTCACCCTATTTAAGATAATGAAAATGGATTTAAAAAATGAGGAAGGAAATGATAAGCAGCTGTAACCAACCATCCTCTTCTTTTTGAACTAATCACAAGTTTATTGTGGACATTTACAGTTTCCTCTACTACCCATTCAATGTTTACTATGCCTTCATTCAACATCCCAGCTGGCCTAAGTTCTTTTCCTGGTGAAACAATCATCATTTTTGTGCCTGAGAGGTCTGAACTCTTGGCGACCCTACTAGTATGAGGTTTCTATGGTTTCCGGGGGGATTTGTTTATTTTTTAATTGTGGTAAAACATACACAACATAAAATATACCATATTTGCCATTTGTAAGTGTATGATTCCGTAACTTTAAGCATATTCACAATGTTGTGTAACCATTACCATTATCTATTTCCAGAACTTTTTCATCATATTAAACAGAAATTCTGTACTTATTAAGCAATATCTCCCCCATTCCACCTCTCCCCACGTTGGTCCCTGGTAACCACTATTCTACTTTCTGTCTCTATGAATTTGCATATTTTGGATTACTTATGTAGGTGAAATTGTACAATATTTGCCCTTTTGTGTCTGGTTTATTTTACTTAGCATAAGGTTTTCAAGGTTCGTTTATGTTGTAGCATGTATCAGAATTTCATTCCTTTTTAAAACTGAATAATATTCCATTCCAGGCATATACCACATTTTGTTTATCCATTCATCTGTTGATGGATGCTTAAGCTGTTTCCATCTTTGGGTTATTGTGAATGCTGCTATGAACCTGGCATACAAGTATCTCTTTGACCTTTGACTTCTTGCTTTCAGGTCTTTTGGATATATACACACACACACATACACAACACACACCCTTTTTGGATATATATACATATATGTACACATATATACCTTTTGGAGATATATACACCTTTTGGATATATATACACACACACCTTTGGATATAAATATATATATATGATATATATTTTGAATATATATATCTTTTGTATATATATCTATATATCTTTTAGATATAGATACTTGGATATATCTATCTTTTGGAGATATATATATATATATATCTCCAAAGTATCTTTCAGCCAGACTGTAATGAAGTCTTTAATAAGCCATTCCACAATTATTTTTGTCAGGTCAACTATTTAGGGGTGGAGTAGATAATGAAACCAGTGAAGTCTATGGGCATGTGACCATTGCCTTACGCTTATTTTTCAGTACATTTATCCTCTTGAGTAGAAGCAATGATGTATGTAGTTGACCATGTTGGTGAATAAGGCATTCATTTAGCAGAAGTAAATTACTGCATAAAGAAGCAATCCATATCCAAAACAAACATCTGTGGGGACAATAACTATTCCCTCTATGATGAAAGGATGAAAGGATCCAATGTAAGTTACCTTACCTGATGACTGCCTAGTTCCTTCATGGTCAGGTTGCTCTATTAAAGGCTCAGCATTGATTTTCTGTTTCTCGCCGATTAGAAACTGCAGAAGATAGTTGAGCTGTGGTTGAGAAAAATCCATGTTGAGCCCATATATTACCCCATACCTACAGTCTCTTATTTCATAAGCCAACTAAACATAGCTAAGTAAAGAGAACAAACCAATATCTAGAAAACAGGCAATCTTAATAACTTGACTATTTAAAGCTTCCTTTGCAGAGGAGTCTTCACTACTGACCATTACTAACCTACAAAGGAGAGCCACCACTCCATTAAAAAAAATGTTGGTACTTATCCCTTGCCAATGTATTATGTAATATAAAAGTTCAGTGAGTGTCCTCTAGGCCCTCTTGGTAGATGTAGTTAGGAACTCGGTAAGCAGACTGCACATGAAAATATGTCTCAACCTAGCTATTTCTTTAAGTCTTTAGGTTCTTTCCTATACATGGTATCAAGAAATTTCTGGCATCTGAACCACCTCTGAGTCTAGGTTTCAGAAAAGCAAGGGAACAAATGGAACAAGTGCCAATTGTTTAAGATGAAATCACTGATAACTGCAGCCATGTTGATTAATTTGACCTAATCTAAAATTACTTACCCTTTCTTTTGTTTAGAAACCTTAGAGTCTGTTCCAACACATATAATCTATGTTCTTGATGTTCTAAATTAGAAAAATGGTACAATTGTGTTTGAGTCTTTCTCTCTTTGGTTTAATTTTATAATCTAGTGAATGCTGGAATATGACTGTAGTTATAAGTCTTGAGGCAGTGAATGGTGGTAGAAGAGAAGGATAAGGAGAATTGGTACTTATTGCAAGTTATTTATGGGAAGTGAGATTATTATAGACTCTTAAAGAAAGACAGTTACAACTTCAACATACAGAAGAGGAGGAGCCAATTAAACTGAACTAGTGCATTAGAGCTTGGCAGTTTAGATACTCATTGCAGCTAAATCCTCCCAGGTATCTCCATTCCAGTTAAGGGTGGGGTTGGCAGTGTAACAAGCCATTCAAAGTTTCACATAAGAGACCTAATATGAATGTAAATTCATCTATGTCATAATTCAGGGACTCATGGAATCAGACTCTATATTTCAGTTTTGGCTATGTCAGACAAAAAATGTGGCTGACAAAAGATAAAATGTCTTTAGGGTAATTATAGTAATTCCTTGGTCTCTGATCAGGCCTTAAACAAGAACTTAGAACCTTGATGTTATCCTTTTATTTATTTAAGTGCTCCAGTACAATAGAAGTAGTCTGGCTTATGTCCCTCCATTCTGTTCTATAATGGTGGCCACTTGGTCTGTAAAACCTTGTCTTCACTAAGCATCCTGGTGGTCCCAGTGACTGTATTCTGGTGACTGCCAGTAAAGGTTTAGGTAACCTCCATCACTGTGCCCCCTCTCAATAGTAACCAGATCCTCAGTGCTTTCAAATCCAACCAAGTCAGCCAACCAATCTCAGATTTCTATTTCCCTCACCTGAAGTACTTCTGTTACCAATTACTTTATGCAGCAGAATTCACTCTAATTGGTTCAAGCAGATACCAGATACTTGGTAGTTAAAGAAGGAGGCCAGAGAACTATGCCCAAGTAGTTGCTACAACAGCTAGGAATGGAGCAGCCCTGAGAAATTTGCTAAGTCCAACAAAGGACTGTTTTGAGCAAAACACTCCTGGCATTGCCTCCTGGTCACTTGGAACCTACAACTCTAGGAACTGAGCTTCAGAAACTCTGCCACAGCTGCCCAACAAGAACTGGAGGTTTCTGCTTTCCGGGAGACTTGATCTCCTCACCTTGTTCACTTCCACCTTTGAGTGGTCATGTTGGCTTGGCAGAAGCTAGATTTCATATGGACCTTCAATGCAAGGGAGTCTGGAAAGTGTGGAGTTCATCTTTTGGCCTGTGAAGCACAGGAAGTCAAGCTACAAGAGGGTATAGAAATGCTGAGGAACTTGCTGGGCATGGTGGCTCATGCCTGTAATCCCAGCACTTTGGGAGGCTAAGGTGGGTGGATCACCTGAGGTCAGGCATTCGAGACCAGCATGGCCAACATGGTAAAACCCCATCTCTACTAAAAATACAAAAATTAGCTGGGCATGGTGGCATGCGCCTGTAGTCCCAGCTACTTGGGAGGCTGAGGCAGGAGAATTGCTTGAACTCGGGAAGTGGAGGTTGCAGGGAGCAGAGATCGTGCTGCTGCACTCCAGCCTGGGTAACAGAGTGAGACTCCGTCTCTAAAAAAAAAAAAAAAAAGAAATGCTGAGGAACTCAACTCATTGTTCACTTTTACAGGAGCTGTCAAACCTCTGGCCCTATTCTCCATTTAATGAAACTTAGCAGATAGTATAGGCAGGTCACAGGTGAGAGTCAGAGAGGCCATTTTAGCTGTGAGAGATTTCTTCTTAAAGATGAGGAATTTCAAAGGAAGAGTAGAGCTATGGAAGAGGTACTTGTAATTATGATATAAAAATAGAAAGCAGATGTGTCATATATTATAGCAAAAAAGGAAAAGAAGTCCGTATTTACAAAACAAAGAACTAATGGCATTTCTTTTCAATCTCCTAAGGTATGACAATGGTGCAGCCAAGAATAATAAAGAACAGGAACTAGAAAAAATGAATTGCAGTTTCTCTTAATTTTCATTCATATCTAAATCCTCTGTTCTTGTATTTTTAAATAAAAACAGCAACAGGAACTTAGCTTTGGGTTAAAACTAGAAACAATTCAGGTTGTTATACTTTTTTGAAAACAAAATTTAATTTTTTCAGGTTCAAATAAATGCAATTCAAAGTAATGAAATGATAATCATGAATGATAAGTGAGGCGGGAGGACAACATGGTAAAGAGATGAGAAGATAGTAATTAATTTGGGGGAAAGTTCATATCTGCTGTGTACAAAATGTTAGAATTATAAACTCAAGATGTGAAAATTAAAAGAAACCTAGAAACCAGTTGAACTCCCTGCAAGGCAGAATTTCTTCTGTATCCCTGACAAACGATTCATCTTCTATCTTCCACTTGACTATTTCTGGGAACAAAGAACAAGCTGCCATCTTGGTCATCAAATGATAAATAAATGTAGTTTGGTATAACTCTTTCTCAGTAAAATTTTGCTGATATCCAATGATTACTGCTTTTTTTTTAAGTTCTTATAACCTATGTAATTTGTTCTTTTATTTACTAATATAGTTTCAGATTTATTAGACTGCTCAATAGATGTGAAAAGATTTTTTTTTTAAATTCCACTTATAATCAGAATTAAACATATCAAGGAGATTAGTGCCTTGGTTAGTTTTCAACCTTTCTGTCTAAACATCCCATTCAGTACTCAAACTGTTTTCAACAATGGGCACTGCCAAGAGAAAACCGTTCAAACCACCAAAGAAAATAAAATTCATTTATATATTTTAATTTAATATATATTGAAGACAAAAAGGCAGGGGAAATAGAATGGTTGTTTATAAAAGTTGACTTACACTGATTTACCTGTTACCGAAATAATTATCAAGTGCAGTGATATCAAACCCCAACATTAATTTGGTTACATACTTATCATTTACTGTGAGATTTACATTTTCCTACTGCGGCAACTGTATTGGTCAAAACTCTTTTGGATTGCAAATGACAGAAAAATCATTAAAATGGCTTATTTATTTTACTTTATTTATTTATTTTTTTTTGAGAAGGAATCTCACTCTGTCACTCAGGCTGGAGTGCAGTGGCGCGATCTTGACTGACTGCAACCTCTGCCTCCCGGGTTCAAGCGATTCTTCTGCTTCAGCCTCCTGAGTAGCTGGGACTACAGGTGTGTGCCACCACACCCGGCTAGTTTTTGTATTTTTAGTAGAGATGGGGTTTCACCATATTGGTCAGGCTGGTCTCAAACTCCTGACCTCAGGTGATCCACCCACCTCAGTCTCCCAAAGTGCTGGGATTACAGGTGTGAGCCACCGCACCCAGCCTTAAAATGGCTTATTTAAAGAAGGAATTTATTGGCTTACATCACTGAAAAGGTGATTGATTTAGATATGGCTGTATCTGGGTGCTCATATGATATGGTTAATAATCTCTCACTCTCCTTCTCTTTCTTTCCTATGGATGACTGGTCCTCACTGATGACAGGATGGTAGAGTGCAGCCCTAAGTCTGTATGTTACCACTTATTCCAGCAGTCCCTAATCTTTTTGGCACCAGTGACTGGTTTTGTGGAAGACAATGTTTCCATGGACCTGGGAATGGGGGATGGTTTCTGGATGATTCAAGTGCATTACATTTATTGTGGACTTTATTTCTATTATTACATTATAATATAATGAAATAACAATACAATTCATCATAATGTAGAATCAGTGGGACCCCTGAGCTTGTTTTCCTGCAACCAGATGGGACCATCTGGGAGTGATGGGAGACAGTGACAGATCATCAGGCTTTAGATTCTCAGGAGCTGGCAACCTAGATCCCTTGCATGCGCAGTTCACAATAGGATTCATTCTCCTATGAGAATCTAATGTCACAGCTGATCTGACAGGAGATGGAGCTCAGGTGGTAATGTGAGCAATGGGGAGCAGTGTCCTTCTGTGTGGCCCAGTTCCTAGCAGGCCACGGACCAGTACCAGTATGTGGCCTGGGGGTTGGGAACCCCTGAGTTACTCAGTTCCACTAGGAAGCAAGAATGGCTTTATTCTAATAATTTCAGCAAAAGTTCCCTGGCTAACTATCATGAGATCAACTTGGTTCATATGCCAGTTCCTGAAACTTACCACTATAGACTGAATAGGTTGATGGCAGTCACATGTTTACTGCTGGAAATAGGAAGGACTGCATGTGATGTGAAGCGTACAAAGCCCCAGCTGACAAGGCAGTGCAACCCTGGCTATTTTCTGGGCAAGCCCGGTGCTCTGGTGCTGGGCCTCATTTGCCTGAAGGAAAGGGTGCATTTTTCTAACTTGTGTGAAGACATTGTATGCACTAGCTGTGGCCCTGGAGCCATGTATGTGGTTGGGGTCGGGCCCCACTGAACCACTGAGACTGTGAGTGGGAGAGGGATAGTCCTCTGAATGAAAATTAGGTTCACTTTCTATAAGGGAGAATGGATGCACAAGCAGAACTGTTGGATATACATTACAGAAAGTAAGGCCATTACTGTAATTCTGAATCTTGCCTTGTAGAGTAATTCGACTCTTTAAGTCTACTCAACTCAGCTCAACCCAATCCAACAATTATTTTTTATAGGCCAAAATGTGTGTGTGTGTGTGTGTGTGTGTGTGTGTGTGTGTGTTTGCACACACACCTGTGTGCTGGGTAGGGAGGTGCTACCAAAAGAAAAGAAAAGAAAAAGACCTACCTTCAAAAAGCATATTCTGATTTTAAGCCATGCCAACTATGAAAGTTTTTCTTAAATTCGACTCTGTTATATCAAATAAATTAAAAATTATGCAAAATTAAAGATGGTAGCATGTTTCTTTAGTTGCTTTTTAGCAAAATAATCTGTGTATTTAAGTGAATTACACAACTATTAGATGTTCAAATATGATTATATTCTGGTAAACTTACAAAATTAGGAGTTGAAAAATTATTTACTTCATTGTATTTGTTATGGTTATATCAGTCCTTATTTCCTAATAGTCTGAAATAGCAGCCAAATATAGCTCCTGTAGAAAGTCATCTTAGGTTTTCAGGTGACTTTTAACTACCACTTAGCTTTAGTTTTAAACTACTACTAGTAACTTATCGTTTAAAAAAATTGAATTAGCCTTTTATTTCTGTAAAGAAAACTCACCTTTACTCTCCCTTTAAAGTACTGTAGGAATTTTAACAGGACATGCATTAACTTTAGACCTTAGGGAAAGCACAAAATAAACAGCAAGCTGATAATATTATCTCGCCAAAGTAAAACAAGGGATGGAGGCGTGGGGAGAGAGGGCGGGCAGTAACTAAGTGCCAAATGGGATTTGTTTTTACTTAAACGTTTACAGAGCATCCGCGAGAACTTCCTTCTAAGCTAAATATGTCATCTAGCACCTGAAAAAATTTAAGTCTGATTCTTTCTGGATAAAAGAAAGCGCACAGGATTTAAGTGAGTAAATACTTAAGGTTAAGTGAGTAAATTCTTAGAAGAAACAAAAAAAACCTAACCGCCACAATTGGACTTGGAACTTTTTTCCCCCCTTAACAGCAGGCTGAAATTTTCAGTTCCTCGGCCACTGATCAGGGAATTCTGCGCTTCAGGCTGTGTACACCCGCAAGTCTGGAAGGGTGATGATGATGAAGTGATGATGAGTTAGGGCAATTAGAACCACGGCAAAAAAAAAAAAAAAAAAAAAAAGAATTCGCAGGGACAGAGCGCTGCCGCCGCCGCCGAGGCCGCGACCACGGCCCGAGCCGGCCGCCGCGCCTCAAAGGAGCCATTCAGGGCCCGGCAAGGCGCGGGGGTTGAGAAGTTAAGGAGCGGGAGGTGGCGCGCCGGGGCCGCGGCCGCGCCATTTGCATTTCAATGCGACCCGCTTGTTGACTCAGTGCCCGGCGCTTCCGCAGCTCCCACCAGAATCTGCCTTTGTTGGTTTTAGCTCCGGTCAAGTCCACTTCTTGCATCGGGGGAGCCGCGCGCATTGAGTTTGTGTAGTCAGGCAGAACGCTTGACAGGAAGGAAGGAGGAAGGGGCGCTCTGCGCGGCCATTGTCTGGGCAACCGGGCTTAAGCAGCCGAGTGACTATTTAATCTATAAGGTGCACTTGAATCCCTCGCAAATCCTCTCAGTGTGGAGCGGAGGCACCCAGACAGGGACAGATGGTGCAGAACCCCTTTGTTTAAGAATATGGAAATGCGCTTTTTCCTTTACTTAAGGTGGTCCGCTCTTTTAACTGTTGCTATTCCCCCTTGCTGCATTGTAAAGGAGAGGGCATGAGAGACTCATGGGTCTGGTCAGTCCTGCCGAAGCGCCTCCGTATTAAGAAAAAGTAATTGCTGGAAGGGAGTCGCCTCTTTTGGTGAGCCATGAGTACCGTGGAGACCCCACGTACCGTTTTGGTGCCCTTTGCACTTAGGCAGAGAGTAGCCGAAAGAAGTGTGTTCAGAATTCTTGCAAGATTGTTGTTCACATAGGCGCCCTCTCTTTCCTTTTTTCACATTAAACATCAAGTTCAGAGGTCTCGGGTTGCTTCCCCTGCAACTACGGGAAAAGGGAGACGTCTTGTCCTCAGGGGGCCCTGCTGCTTCGCAGTGACCTCTTAGGCTCTGAAGCAGAGAGGTTGATGGGCAGGATGGCCGCTGCAGCTGGGCCGCACCTGTGCTTCTGCCTCCACAGCTGTAATTTAGAGTGTGTTCAACATCAGGCTGGGGAAAGGTACACTTAGGTTTGGGGTATTGTAGAAAAGTGGAAGACTCTGCCCATAGAGTCCTGGAGCATGGTGACATTTCACAAGATAGGTTTTCCGATCTTCCTGACAACATGGAGGACTCCACTTGCAGCGGGGCTGGGGATACACTAGGACCATCAGATCCCACCCCCAGTCAGTTTGAAATGAATTCAACCAACCGTCCACACATACAAGTCTCAGTTTTTGCTTAAAACATGCAGTCAGGCGAGGCTCAGTGGCTCACGCCTGTAATCCCAGCACTTCGGGAGGCCCAGGCGGGCGGATCACTTGAGGTCAGGAGTTCGAGACCAGCCTCGCCAAGATGGTGAAATGGTGTCTCTACTAAAAAATACAAAACTTAGCCGGGCTTGGATCCCAGTTACTCAGGAGGCTGAGATGGGAGAATCGTTTGAACCCAGAAGGCAGAGGTTGCAGTGAGCCCAGATCGTGCCACTGCACTCTGGCTTGGGCGACAGAGTGAGATGTCTCAAAAAAACAATAAAAAAAATACAGTCACAGTCCTGCTGGGCTGTTCTAGCCATAGTAATACAAAACAGGAAAAATCTGAAGGGACAGCTGTCAGGTAAAAATCAAATTCCTTTCCATTTTCAGTACATATTAAACAGGAAGCAGGTAATTGTCTTGTGGTTTTGAAGGTAAAATAAAGAGGACACATTATAAAATAGATTGTTGAAGTATTTTAATCTAGGTGTTTCAGTGTCGGGCATGTTAATACATTTCTATAAAGAGGTAGATGTCTGTTTGGTCTCTAATGCAAACACTTGACTATGTGAAATGCTCACATCCATTTTTTATTTTTCTTAAAAGGCACTTTCTCTTCCCAACCACGTGGCTGCAGACTTCTTGCTCTCAAGTTGTCCTGACATGCTCTGAGAGCACACACAACATACATACAACACCTGGATCTGTGAATTAATTACTGCCTAGGCTACCACCAAGAATCTATCCAAGTGGCCAAGTGCAAGGACCTTCTGTTTCTTATCCAAGTACATTCTTTCATCACGGCCTCGGTCCGAGAATTGACCCTTAACTATGAATTCCTGCTTCATTTCCATTTCAGTCAGCCATTTTAGAGCAGGAAAAAGCCAGAAGCAGGTGTCAGCCAGCAGATGTGGCTCATAATTCATATTTTTCACAGAAGCATCATTTAGAGGGGAAAAAAATCTGTCTAAGCTGATTTCAAAGTTAACTTATTAGTATAAATTTTAAAAAAAAGGTAGGCCAGCCTGGGCAACAAAGTGAGACCCCTGTCTCTACAGGAAAAAAAAAAAAAAAGCTGGGTGTGGTATTGCACACCGGTTGGCCCAACTACTCAGGAGGCTGAAGTGGGAGGATCACTAGAGCCCAGGAGGTTGAGGCTACAGTGAGCTGTGATCAGGCCACTGCACTCCAGCCTGGGCAACAGAGTAAGTCCCTATCTCTAAAGAAAAAAATAAAAATAAAATAAAAAATTTGGGAGTGGGGAGGGTCAGTGTTTTTTCTTATAATACATGCTCACCCGGGCACGGTGGCTCACGCCTGTAATCCCAGCACTTTGGGAGGCTAAGGTGGGCGGATCACAAGGTCAGGAGATCAAGACCATCCTGGCTAACACGGTGAAACCCTGTCTATCCCACTACGGAGGCTGAGGCAGGAGGAGGGGACCGATGCGACGAACCGATAATCGGCAACACCACCCACTCATGCTTAAGTTTTGGTTGGTAAACAATTTGCTTAGAAATCCAAATGTTAAACTGAGATAGCTTTGCTTGCAGTTTTTTTTTTTTCTTTTTGAGACGGAGTCTCACTGTTGCCCAGGCTGGAGTGCAGTGGCGCGATCTCGGCTCACTGCAAGCTCCGCCTCCCGGGTTGGGTTAAGGCCATTCTCTTGCCTCAGCCTCCCCAGTAGCTGGGCCCGGCAAAACTCCAGAGCACAGATGGGGCACCCGGATTTGAACCAGGGACCTCTTAATCTGCAGTTAAATGCTCTACCACTGAGCTATACCCCCACCACTGCTTGTAGCTTTAAAATGTTACAGATTTTTCCCTTTGCATAGTGAAAAATGGAATACAATGTTATTATTCCATGGACAGGTGTGAGCTTGAGCATATTATGTTCTTTGGCTTTCTTTTGATTTTACATAATGTGTCTTTTGTTGTACTTCATTACAGTGATGGCCTCCCCCTCTGTTTCTGATTAAACCATGAAACCTCACACACTCACTGATATTTTTAACTTTATTTTGGTTAGTAAGTTTTGGTGATGAGACTATGAAGCCACAAATTCCCTAAAGCACTGAAATTCAGTTAAAAGGAAACTACTCCATCCAGCAAAGAGTTTTGGTTTTAGTTGAACCCGGAGCTTCGTGTTCATTCATAGTTAATAAATAATGCCCATTCATCTAGCCCAAGGGGACGAGATTGGGGATGCTCACATTCTATTGGGTGAAGAATTCCTAGAGTGCCTAAGACCAGTGTGTTATGTGGGACCTTGATTAAAGGTCAGAGAATGAGACTATGTATTCGCATAGGGAAGGGATACTTCAGCAACTGACTCTACTTATGACAGAGGATTCGGCCAGCTGGGACATGAATTCAAGGGCCTTAATTATGAATCAGTTCCTATAAGACTATTATGTCTGGATTGAAGGTGTTCAAATTGAACTGTAATTTTTAGTTTCTGCATTGCTTGCTAGGGTTTGAAATGGAAATAATTATGGTGATCCTCCATACCACAAAGAAGATTATTTACAAGTGCACACCAAAATTTGCATTCAGGTGTGGAATTAGTTTAGGAAAGCTCTCCAAGTCAGAATCTGTTTTCCCCAAAGTCAGCACAGAGCCCCAGTTGCTGCCTCTGAAAGATTTGTGTCGCATCTTATCTGGTATCTGTGGTGGTTGCCAGTATCGACTGCTCCCTCTTTGGAAAGTTACTCCCTTATCTGTGGTGACAGGACACACTCCTGTTTTTCTCCTACCTCCATGGCCTGTCCTTCTTAGTCTTTTTTGGCTTTTCCCCTTTGCCCATCCTTTACTTGTGCTCTCTGAGAAGTTCTCTCATTGGGAGAGAACTCTTTCCTACATTCTCCCTTGGTGAGCTTTCTGGGAAATATTTCTTGAACACACTGTCTACTCTCCTGCCTCAGGGCGTTTGCACATATGATTTTGTCTGCTTAGAATGTTCTTTCCTCACATATGGGGATATGTGGCTTGCTTCATTGTTTAGTTCTCCAGTGTCACCTTTAGATGAAGGCTTTCCTAGTTATCCATAGAAAATAGCAGGCATCTAGTCAGGGCTGGGACTAGGTGGAGGCAAGCAAGATACCCAGGGTGCAGAACTTAAGGAGGCACCCACTCTCATGCAAGCGCAGGGTGAGCACCTGAGAATGAGTGCCTCTCTACATTTAGTGTCCTGAGTACCTCGCTTGCCTAAGCCATCCGGCCCTGTACCCAGTCACTCTCTAGTCTCCTTATTTTTCTTCACAGATGTTATCACCCACTAACATATGTACATAATTGATTACTGTCTGTTTCCCCACCCTTGCCCCACCCACGCCATGACAGTGTGAGCCCTATGGGAGCAGGCCCGTGTCTGTTTTAGTTTTTGCTGTATCCCTGGAGCCTAGAACAGCTCAGGACATAGTCAGTGTTCAGTATATGTTTATATTTAATTAAATATAATGTATAAATGGCTACCATTCATATTATTGATGGCTCTCAAATTTGCAAAAACAAGGTTTGTAAATGGACCTCTCCCCTTGATGCCCCACAAGCTTTTTAAACTCAGCATATCCAAAATTGCATTTAATACCTTCTGCTGCCAAACCTACCTCCCATTTGAATTCTCTTTTCAGGTGAATAGCACCTACATGCAGCTCAGATCAAAGTGCTGGAGATGTGATAACTCAGGCTTGTCAAGTCGCTCCGGAAATAACTCCTGCCCTGGTCATCTCCATCCCTAGGGCCCTGCCCTCTCATTCAGGCTGTCCTCCCTGCCTCCAGGGAAAACTGCCTTCACCTTTCAACTGATCTTGCAAATACTTTGCCTTTTTCTGTTGGAAACTTCCACCATGTTGCTGTGAAGGGAGCTCTTTAAACCACACATCTGATCATGCCACTTCTTTACCTTATTCTCCTTCCACATAGCCCCATAGGTTTGAAGATCCAATTCAAATTTTATAGATGAGAAGGCCCTTGTGATCTGCTGCTGAGCCTCCTGTGCCTACTTCCTCTCTTTTCCTGCCCCTGTGTTCTACCCTGCCTCCCCACCCAACACACAGTCTTTGTGCTCTCTTACAGAATACTTGGAATTGCTAGAAACATCTATCTTCTTCTTCTTCTTTTTTTATTTTTTTATTATACTTTAAGTTCTAGGGTAAATGTGCACAACAGGTTCGTTACATATGTATACATGTGCCACCTTGCAGTGCTGCACCCATTAACTTGTCATTTACATTAGGTGTATCTCCTAATGCTATCCCTCCCTCTTACCCCCACCCCACGACAGGCCCCAGTGTGTGATGTTCCCCTTCCTGTATCCAAGTGTTCTCATTGTTCAATTCCCACCTTTGAGTGAGAACATGCGGTGTTTGGTTTTTTGTCCTTCTGATAGTTTGCTGAGAATGATGCTTTCCAGCTTCATCCAAGTCCCTACAAAGGACATGAACGCATCCTTTTTTATGGCTGCATAGTATTCCATGGTTTATATGTGCCACATTTTCTTAATCCAGTCTATCACTCATGGACATTTGGGTTAGTTCCAAGTCTTTGCTATTGTGAATAGTACCACAATAAACATACATGTGCATGTGTCTTTTTTTTATTTTATTATTATTATATTTTAAGTTTTAGGGTACATGCGCACAACGTGCAGGTTTGTTACATATTTATACATGTGCCATGTTGGTGTGCTAACCCATTAACTCATCATTTAGCATTAGGTATATCTCCTAATGCTATCCCTCCCCCCTCCCCCCACCCCACAACAGTCCCAGGAGTGTGATATTCCCCTTCCTGTGTCCATGTGTTCTGATTGTTCAATTCCCACCTATGAGTGAGAACATGCGGTGTTTGGTTTTTTGTCTTAGCGATAGTTTGCTGAGAATGATGGTTTCCAGTTTCATCCATGTCCCTACAAAGGACATGAACTCATCATTTTTTATGGCTGCGTTGTATTCCATGGTGTATATGTGCCACATTTTCTTAATCCAGTCTATCATTGTTGGACATTTGGGTTGGTTCCAAGTCTTTGCTATTGTGAATAGTGCCACAATAAACATACGTGTGCATGTGTCTTTGTAGCAGCATGATTTATAATCCTTTGGGTATATACCCAGCAATGGGATGGCTGGATCAAATGGTATTTCTAGTTCTAGATCCCTGAGGAATTGCCACACTGACTTCCACAATGGTTGAACTAGTTTACAGTCCCAGCAACAGTGTCAAAGTGTTCCTATTTCTCCACATCCTCTCCAGCACCTGTTGTTTCCTGACTTTTTAATGATGGCCATTCTAACTGGTGTGAGATGGTATCTTATTGTGGTTTTGATTTGCATTTCTCTGATGGCCAGTGATGATAAGCATTTTTTCATGTGTTTTTTGGCTGCATAAATGTCTTCTTTTGAGAAGTGTCTGTTCATATCCTTCGCCCAATTTTTGATGGGGTTGTTTGTTTTTTTCTTGTAAATTTGTTTGAGTTCATTGTAGATTCTGGACATTAGCCCTTTGTCAGATGAGTAGGTTGCAAAAATTTTCTCGCATTTTGTAGGTTGCCTGTTCACTCTGATGGTAGTTTCTTTTGCTGTGCAGAAGCTCTTTAGTTTAATGAGATCCCATTTGTCAATTTTGGCTTTACTTGCCATTGCTTTTGGTGTTTTAGACATGAAGTCCTCGCCCACGCCTATGTCCTGAATGGTATTGCCTAGGTTTTCTTGTAGGGTTTTTATGGTTTTAGGTCTAACATGTAAATCTTTAATCCATCTTGAATTAATATTTGTATAAGGTGTAAGGAAGGGATCCAGTTTCAGCTTTCTACATATGGCTAGCCAGTTTTCCCAGCACCATTTATTAAATAGGGAATCCTTTCCCCATTTCTTGTTTTTGTCAGGTTTGTCAAAGATCAGATGTTTGTAGATATGTGGCATTATTTCTGAGGGCTCTGTTCTGTTCCATTGATCTATATCTCTGTTTTGGTACCGGTACCATGCTGTTTGGTTACTGTAGCCTTGTAGTATAGTTTGAAGTCAGGTAGCGTGATGCCTCCAGCTTTGTTCTTTTTGCTTAGGATTGTCTTGGCAATGCAGGCTCTTTTTTGGTTCCATATGAACTTTAAAGTAGTTTTTTCCAATTCTGTGACAAAAGACATTGGTAGCTTGATGGGGTGGCATTGAATCTGTAAATTACCTTGGGCAGTATGGCCATTTTCATGATATTGATTCTTCCTATCCATGAGCATGGAATGTTCTTCCATTTGCTTGTATCCTCTTTTATTTCATTGAGCAGTGGTTTGTAGTTCTCCTTGAAGAGGTCCTTCACATCCCTTGCAAGTTGGATTCCTAGGTATTTTATTCTCTTTGAAGCAATTGTGAATGGGAGTTCACTTATGATTTGGCTATCTGTTTGTCTGTTATTATTGTACAAGAATGCTTGTGGTTTTTGCACATTGATTTTGTATCCTGATACTTTGCTGAAGTTGCTTATCAGCTTAAGGAGATTTTGGGCTGAGACAACGGGGTTTTCTAAATATACAATCATGTCATCTGCAAACAGGGACAATTTGACTTCCTCTTTTCCTAATTGAATACTCTCTATTTCTTTCTCTTGCCTCATTGCCCTGGCCAGAACTTCCAACACTGTGTTGAATAGGAGTGGTGAGAAAGGGCATCCCTGTCTTGTACCAGTTTTCAAAGGGAATGCTTCCAGTTTTTGCCCATTCAGTATGATATTGGCTGTGGGTTTGTCATAGATAGCTCTTATTATTTTGAGATAGGTCCTATCAACACCGAATTCGTTGAGAGTTTTTAGCATGAAGGGCAGTTGAATTTTTTCAAAGGTCTTTTCTGCATCTATTGAGATAATCATGTGGTTTTTGTCTTTGGTTCTGTTTATATGCCAGATTACGTTTATTGATTTGCGTATGTTGAACCAGTCTACCAAGCAAATGGAAAACAAAAAAAGGCAGGGGTTGTAATCCTAGTCTCTGATAAAACAGACTTTAAACCAACAAAGATCAAAAGAGACAAAGAAGGCCATTACATAATGGTAAAGGGATCAATTCAACAAGAGGAGCTAACTCTCCTAAATATATATGCACCCAATACAGGGGCACCCAGATTTATAAAGCAAGTCCTTAGAGACTTACAAAGAGACATGCACTCCCACAGAATAATAATGGGAGACTTTAACACCCCACTGTCAACATTAGACAGATCAACGAGACAAAGTTAAAAAGGATATCCAGGAATTGAACTCAGCTCTGCACCAAGGGGACCTAATAGACATCTACAGAACTCTCCACCACAAATCAACAGAATATACATTCTTCTTAGCACCACATCACACTTACTCCAAAATTGACTGCATAGTTGGAAGTAAAGCACACCTCAGCAAATGTAAAAAACAGAAATTATAACAAACTGTCTCTCAGACCACAGTGCAATCAAACTAGAACTCAGGATTAAGAAACTCACTCAAAACTGCTCAACTACATGGAAACTGAACAACCTGCTCCTAAATGACTACTGGGTACATAACGAAATGAAGGCAGAAATAAAGATGTTCTTTGAAACCAATGAGAACAAAGACACAACATACCAGAATCTCTGGGACACATTTATGGCAGTGTGTAGAGGGAAATTTGTAGCACTAAATGCCCAAAAGAGAAAGCAGGAAAGATCTAAAATTGACACCTTAACTTCACAATTCAAAGAACTAGAGAAGCAAGAGTAAACACATTCAAAAGCTAGCAGAAGGCAAGAAATAACTAAGGTCAGAGCCGAAATGAAAGAGATAGAGACACAAAAAACCCTTCAAAAAAATCAATGAATCCAGGAGCTGGTTTTTTGAAAAGATCAACAAAATTGATAGACTGCTAGCAAGACTAATAAAGAAGAAAAGAGTGAAGAATCAAATAAATACAATAAAAAAATCCTAAAGGAGATATCACCACCAATCCCACAGAAACACAAACTACTATCAGAGAATACTATAAACACTTCTATGCAAATAAACTAGGAAATATAGAAGAAATGGATACATTCCTGGACACATACACCCTCCCAAGACTAAACCAGGAAGAAGTTGAATCCCTGAATAGACCAATAAGAGGCTCTGAAATTGAGGCAATAATTAATAGCCTACCAACCAAAAAAAGTCCAGGACCAGATGGATTCATAGCTGAATTCTACCAAAGGTACGAGGAGCTGTTACCATTCCTTCTGAAACTATTCGAATCAATAGAAAAAGAGGGAATCCTCCCTAACTCATTTTATGAGGCCAGCATCATCCTGATACCAAAGCCGGGCAGAGACACAACCAAAAAAGAGAATATTAGACCAAGATCCCTGATGAACTTCCTTGCAAAAAGTCTCAATAAAATGCTGGCAAACCGAATCCAGCAGCACATCAAAAAGCTTATCCACCATGATCAAGTGGGAAGCATCCATCTTCTTAAATGCAGCTGTACCTTACCATTGCCTGCCGAATTCTCCTTGTGTTCAACCTCAGTGGAAGGAGCAATTTGAACTTCCTTGCCTATCAAACTGTTTTGTAATTTTCTGTTTACCTTTCTCCCCCATGCCACTGTGAGCACCTCTGAGGACAAAAACTGGGTCTTTCATTTTGCATACCCAGTATACAGTTGGCTCTCCATGTTGTTTGTTGAATGTGTATAAACTCATCTAAATATTATTATGTTATATAGGATAGAATATAGATCTTAAATGACTTTTTCTTTACTTGCCAACTATTTATTCCAACATCATTTAAAAAAATCCTTCTGACTGGGCAAGGTGGCTCATATCTGTAATCCCAGCATTTTGGCAGGCTGAGGTGGGAGAATTGCTTGAGTCCAGGAGGTTGAGGCTGCAGTAAGCCCTGACTGTGCCATTGCACTCCAGCCTGGGGGACAGAGTGAGACTGTATCTCTCAAAAAAAAAAAAAAAAAAAAAAAAAAGAAGTCCTTTCTACCCCCTTATGTGAAAAATTTACTTTGTCATATATTAAATTTTAACAAATAGTTGGATATAGTTCCTGTTTTCTGTTTTGTTCTCTTGATTTACATATCCATTCCTGTACCAATAACTCCCTCAGTTACTCTCCCCCTCAACCCCCACTGCCCAGAATGTTCTCTGAGCTTTGTCCATGATTATTTTCCTAAATGTATTTTGGTATTGAATGTTATGTTGATTTTTAATATTAATAGAAAAATCTCTTTAAGAGTTTTAATTGGAGAAATTATGCAATACTGAACATTATCTTTGAAAAAGCAGAATGTTTTTAAATTATAATTTTCACATCTTGAATTTGGTTAATTGCTAGTTTAAGAGTAACCAGATAATGGAGAAACCACATCAAAAGCTGATGTCAAGTGACAGTCACGTTTTTAAGCTAATCACTCTAGTTTCTCAGGACAGAATTCATAGACTCATGTTTCTCATGCCTGATAAGTTCTTCCCTTCCTATGCAAAGATAATCCATCTAACAAGCTAACATGTTTGTCTTTTAAAACTCTCTAATGGAGATAGACAACATCTTTCATGTGCCATTTTAGCAGTAGATGGAATATTATGGGTGGAAAGTTCTTTCTTTTGTCCAACCCTACTATTTAAACACAAATTCAACCTAGTCTCTTGGTGGAGATGGAAAACAGCTGGCCACCATCCCTTTTCCACAATTTTTTCTTATACTTTCAACTGGTAATAGTGAAATACATCTTCAGCCCAGTTTGACTAAAAATGTATTTGGTGGGGCCTTCTAAACATCCATAAATTTTGCACAAAACTTTCAAGCATTTTGCATGATTAATCCCCTATGATTATCTAATACAAGATGTTGCACACTGCCTGAAGCTCAGATTATGAAGAGAGGCCTGTAACCTTGGGGCGTCTGCATCGTGTTCACTGCATTATCAGCCTTTCCCATCCTTTGTTTGTATAATGGGATCAAAAACACAGTTATTTTGTTTTTTACCTTGTTTATTTTAAACTCTCAGTGTCTTTTGGCTGGGAATAGAGTCTAAACTTTCTAATTTAAGCAAAGGAGTTTATGAGCCACTGGGGCAAAGATTTCATCCCATAGCCCGGCAGTTGGAAGGGAGATGATTTGGTTCATTGATTTCTCTTCTGAGTCCATTTATTTCCAGTTCTAGCCCCTGATCCCTATCTGCCAGGGGAGTAGTTAATCATTTTTCTCATATCCTCTGGCTCTCAGTAAGTGCTCAGGTGATCTGATTTAAGGTATGCCTTAAGTTTGTACAAGCCACTTACATGAGCTCATAGTTACAATTTATTTCAGGTAAAGTTATTGCTAGTATGTAAGGATGATACAACTTGGTTTACATTATTATGAAATTTTAAAATCTGATTAATTTTACACAAATAGAGGTTTTTGTTGTTGTTTTCTTAATTGCTGAGAACCATAGCAATGAAAGTTCACTCCCACTCCTACTTTTAGGGAAGATTTTTGTAAACGAGTTCAGACAGCTGAGTTTTAGGCCACACTGTCGATCAAACAAAACAAAACAAAACAGCACAAACTTATCCACTTGGACCACTGTTTACCTACTTTTCCTCCATTTCTCTGACAAGAGCTTGTGCAGAAACGTGAACAATACAGATCAGCCTTTAAAAACAAACAACTTCATAAGAAGTGAGCACATTCAGGGAGTACGTCCCTGGGCTGCAGACGTTCAGCCCAGCACATGTGGTGCAGAGTTTGTAGAAGACATAAGGGAATGGAATGTGTTCTTCCATAGGAGTGACTTTGGGAAGCTCTATACTTATTTCAGTGATGCTGCCAATACTGAAGATTCTTTTTGGAACTCCTCTTTAAGAAACACCTTCAGACTTTCTATCCCAAAATATTTCCTAAGTCTATCAGTTTTTTTTGGTCACCCCATGGCCAATGACCTAATTAAGATACTTAGCATCTCTTAATCCTGAATATTTTTTTTTTTTTGGAGAGGATTTTCTCTTTTTTGTGTCTGTCACCAGGCTAGTTCAGTGGTCACCCCACTGCAACTTTGCCTCTGTTTCAAGCCTCCTGAGTAGCTGGGATTACAGGTTCATGCCACCACGCCCAGCTAATTTTTGTATTTTTCGTAGAGATGGGGTTTCCCCATGTTGGTCAGGATGGTCTCGATCTCTTGACCTTGTGATCCGCCTGCCTCGGTGTTGGGATTACAGGCGTGCCTGGCCTTCTCACTGGTTGTATGGCCAGTTTACACCCCTTCAGTTAATTTTTCTTGTTGTTGCTAGAGGGATATTTTTCCTGTGACCATATCCCTTAACATGACGGTCAGCACTTTTTACCATCTGGTCTTGTTCTGTTTTCCAGGCTTTTCTTCTCTATCCCCTCCATATGAATAATACTGCTATGAACATTAGTGTGCAAGTCTTTGTGGGGCTGTATGTTTTTGTTTCTCTTGGGTATATACCTAGGAGTGGAATTGCTTGGTCATATGGTAACTGTGTAACATTTTGAGGAACTGCCAAACTGTTTTGCAGAGCAGCTGCATCATTTTACATTCCCACCAGTAATGCATGTGGGTTCCAATTTCTCCACATCCTTATTAACACTTGTTATTGTTGGTCTTTTTGATTATAGCCATCTCAGTGTGTGAAGTAGCATCTTACTGTGGTTTTGATTTGCATTTTCCTGATAACTAGTGATGTTGAGCATCTTTTCATATATTCACTACCATTTACATAGTTTTAAAGAGAGATGTTTATTTAAATCGTTTGCCTATTTTTAAATTAGGCCATTTATCTTTTCATTATTGAGGTTTTTTTTTTTTTTTTTTTTTGAGATGGAGTCTCGCTCTTTCACCCACGCCAGACTGCAGTGGCGCGATCTCGGCTCACTGCAAGCTCCACCTCCCGGGTTCACGCCATTCTCCTGCCTCAGCCTCCCCGAGTAGCTGGGACTACAGGCGCCCGCCACCACACCTGGCTAATTTTTTGTATTTTTAGTAGAGACGGGGTTTCACCGTGGTCTCGATCTCCTGACCTCGTGATCCGCCCGCCTCGGCCTCCCAAAGTGCTGGGATTAAAAGCGTGAGCCACCGCGCCCGGCCTCATTATTGAGTTTTAAAACTTCTTTACATATTGTGAGTACAAGTCCTTATTGGATATATGATTTGCAAACGTTTTATCGCACTCTGTGGGTTCTTTTCATTTTCTCAATAGTGTCATTTGAAGCACAAATATTTTTAATTTTGATTTAGCCTGACTTACCAGTCTCTTGGTAGCTTGGACTTTTGGTGTCATATATAAAAAATCATTGCCTAACCCAGGGTCACAAGGATTTATTCCTGAATTTTCTTCTAAGAGTTTTATAGTTTTAGATTTTTTATTTAGGTCTATGATCCACTTTGAGTTAATTTTGTGTGTGGTGTGAAGTTAGGGGTCCAAATTCATGTTTGTCTTGTGGATTTCCAGTTGTCTTAGCACCATTTGCTGAAAAGACTATTCTTCCCCCATTAAATTGTCTTGTCCCTCTACCCCTATGTATTTTTATAGTTTAATGTCCTTATTTATGTTATTACTTTGACTTAGAATTATTTTCTATCATTCTTCTCTTCCTATTGGCATTTAAGTATAACCTTCATCTAACTATATCAAAGTTATATTTAGATTTACCATCTCAATAAAACTTCTCTAACCACCTAAGCTAAATTATTGCTCCCTCCTTTGTGTTCTCATAAATAGTATTTATTTTATATCTTGATTATGGCATGTGTCTTCTTGTACTCTAATTAGCTGTGTGCACATCTGTCTCTTCTACTGCACGGTGTGTTCCTTTTGGAAGGGCTTACTCATGTATGTGTGCCGGTGGCAACTGGTAAGTATTCAATAAATAGTTGCTGATTAGGTGAATGAAGAAATGTATAAATGAACAAATAAATGAATGTCCTAAATAAGAATACGTTTCTATACTATGGCAGTAGGTTCTGTTTTTTAAAACAACCAATAATCTTAGGTGAATAAGGAAAATACTACAATGAATGGTGGTGGGTATTACCATTTCAGACCAAAGGCAAACTCTGAAGATGGTTCCAAATGACAAGACCCTCATTACTTAGTCCTAACATTTCCTTTCAAAGTTAGCTATCTTTCACCAGTGTAATATGAAGTATAACACCAGGATTGGGATTATGATCTGGGGGATGGTACAAACCTCTGCTTAACCGACACCCCTCACATTCATTTAATGATTTGTCACAGTGCTTCCCTCTCCCACTCTATAGCCCCTAAGTACATGCTTAGTGTCAGTATTCCACATTATACTCCAGAAGCTGGACACCATTTCTAGAAGGTCACATTTTGAAAGCCAAGCCATGCCACCCACTCTGGGAAAGCACTTTCTGTTCAGGCTCTTCTGTGGCTATTAGTAAAGCCTAGTTGACTTTACTTGGCTATCATGAAGTAGGTTATAGTGGAGGACAGGAGATGGGTTGACAGAGGCAAGAGCTTGTGGTGACAGAATCAGAGGTACTGCTAACAGATGTTGTGCCCTGTTTGAATGTCATGGAAAAATACATTGCTCTTTTGCGGGCATATAGGGTCTTCTGGTGCTTAGCTATGAAGGCAAACCTAAAGAGCTAGTGGTCAGGAAGATCAGGCCCAGCTCTAAGCCTGTGCTTAACCAGGACTTCTAGTGTAAAAAAACTAGTACTGAGATAGTGGAATCCCATTGTAACCTGTTGTCCAGAGATGAGAAAACACCCATATTATTGGCTTCCTGTGTCACAATGAGAGGGCTCACTTTACACCACCATGTGCTTGAGGATATGATTTGATATGCAACATAACTGAATCCATGAGAAAGCCAAGTGTGGGACTCATGAATTTTTACTGTATTTCTTCCATGTCAAAGCAACAAAAATTCATAAGACTCTTTTGTGCATCATCAAAAAAAGAGTCAAAGTGTCAGCCCTGTATAAGCACGTTCTTCCCAACATATACATGTAGCCTCTGAACATCTGCAAAGCAGCATTGCCATTGAAGAGTTTGCTGGTGTTTTGGAACAAGTGAAGAGCAGCCAGAGAGCATAAAGAGCAAGGAAAACTTTCAGCTTGTAGACTCACAGATGGGATTTCTGCTGAAATGATTAACAACTATTGTCAGATCTGCAAGTAGTGACCACAAAACACCTGCTCTCGTTTCATGTGTTTAAATTCACATTTATTAAAATGGGCTGGGTGCGGAGGCGCCTGCCTGTAGTCCCAGCTACTTGGCGGGCTGAGGTGGGAGGATCGCTTGAGCCAAGGAGGTCGAAGATGCAGTGAGCCGAGATTGTGCCACTGCACTCCAGCCTAGCTGACAAAGTGAGACTTTTCTCAAAAAAAAGAAAAAAACCCCATTTATTAAAATAAACAATGGTTCATTTATGTAACAAAAATGTAATTGTCAAAATGGTTTTCAGAATTCATACAAGGTTTAACATGGTCAAGAACTATATTCAGTTACTTAATGTAAATCTGTGTTAGAATTAAAGACCAAATACTAATGGTTATTCACAGGTGAGATGAATAACTGAAAATGTCCCCAATTTTTTAGGTTTCTATTAGGCTAATTTACATAAGTTGGAATATCTAAATTGATAAGAAGTGTGTGGTAAATGAAAGCTTGGATGATTTTCATGGATCTTGCTGTTTATCCAAGTATGGCATGCTTAGCAAATCCTAATAACAGATTTGCTTTGAAAATCAAGATAAAGGCCAGGCATGGTGGGTCATGCCTGTAATCCCAGCACTTTGGGAGGCTGAGGTGGGTGGATCACCTGAGGTCAGGAGCTCGAGACCAGCCTGGCCAAGAGACTAGCTTGGCCAATATGGTGAAACCCCGTCTCTACTAAAAATACAAAAATTAGCCAGGTATGGTGGCGGGCACCTGTAATCCCAGCTACTTGAGAGGCTGAGGCAGGAGAATTGCTTGAACCCGGGAGGTGGGGGTTGCAGTGAGCTGAAGATTGTGCCATTGCACTCCAGCCTGGGTGACAGCGAGACTGACTCAAAAAAAAAAAAAAAAAAAAAGAAAAAAAGAAAATCAAGATAAAACTGAAAGCAACTTATGTATTTCCTACTTATTTAATACTTTTCTATTTGTTTAGTCATAGGAAAAAGGCATATGCAGCCATTAGGCATATACATACATTACCATGCACATTACTTTGTGAACTTTTATTATTTACCAGCAGCCCAATATTATTTCACATTTGAAGCTGTCTGCCTGAGCCAACGGAGAATGGTATATCAGTAACTGTAGGAGATGCCTATGTAAGATAGAAACTTAGACTAGATGAGTGAGTCTCAAATGTTGGGATACCACAGAATCACCTGGGGAGCTTGTTAAAAATACAGATATCTTGGCTCAAGAGTATCTGTATTTTGACCAAGCTCACCGAGGTGGCTGTTGTGTACCAATATTTGTAAAATATTGAGTTTGGTGACCTATGCAATCTTTTTAAACTCTAAGATTGTATGAGCCTACAAAACAGATATATATGTGTCTTCAAAGACCTCATGATATCAAACTTAATCAATTAAAAGAAAACTTCTTTCGAAAGTCTCTTATAAAGGAAACCAATGTTTTAGCCATTCTTCTTTGTTCCTAGTTGTCCCTCCAGTGAGTTTGTGTCACTCTTCACAGTCTATATTTCTCCGCCTTTCATGTGATTCCCACATGTTTTACAGAGTCTAAAGGCATATGAGGTAAGCTTTATAAAACAGCTCAGTGTGTTATGGCTAAACATGCCACCTTTCCATTGTGTCAAATCACCACCTGAAAATGGATGAGGCAGATCCACTGACAACTAATCAGAAGGTTTTTGTGAAATAAAGAGAAAGTGCTCCTTGCTTTAGAAAGTACTGGTTTTCTCTTGCTTAGTTCTAGTTACACCCAATAGCAATGGCAGAGGATTTGATTCAGAGACCCTAGGAGGTTGCCGGGCTAAGCCTGAGCAATTCCAGACTGTCCTGCCAAAGCCCATGTGGAAAGAGATATAGTTCCTCTATTTGCTCCTTCCCAGAAGGCTAGGACCTCTTTTCTGTATTAGTGGAAATTAAATCCATAAGACATGGCAATGTAAAATAAAACTCAACAAGGGAGGGTCAAATGCTACTTAAGAAAATACTTTTTTTTTCTAATTTAAACTTCTACTTCCCTAGCAATAAGAATATAACCCCAGTGAAGCTAATAAAGCCTCTGGAATGACATTCTTTTGTGAACCTTGAAGAAGAGAATATTCTATTTTATAATGTTGAATGTAAAGATTCGTGTCTTTGCCCCACGAATAAGAATTACACAGCCTCATTAGTAAGGAAGAGCTCTGTTGCTAGTTTTTTAATTACTGGCCTACAGTAACTTATGAGAACTTGCTGGCACAGGAAGAGAAACAGTTGATTCTGAACAGGCTATGGCTTTAGCATCAAATTGCTCACATACTGTAAAACAATTATTTCACTAGTAGAACCAGAATATTATGCCTGCCTTTCTCCCCATCTCCATCACAGTTTATCGTTCACCTCTTACTGCATTTCTCTTAAGGCATTAGGGAATCTTTTATGGCAGAAACATTTTATGCAGAAAGCCAAGTTCCCAGAAAGCAAAATCCTGTGTGTATATACTTGAGTACATGCAATTCTGAAAGGGAGAAAAACATGACTGAAGTTTGCTAAAAGAGGATTATGCTAGCTAAGTTTATCATCTTAATTACTGCAGCTGACTATGTAATCAACAACTTGGACTGATTAAAGTTATAAGAACATTCATTATGGAAAGGAAATAAGTCTAGCCTGTGGCTGCTCAACTAATGAATAGTGAAAACAGGATAATTTCAAACTGGTGAAAGAAGAATGTATGTAACAAGTATGCTAGACTATAGAAAAGACTGGAAGCCCTTACCACAGTCAGCCCATGTGACTGAAACATTACACTATTATTTAATGGACTTGAATTGTAGGACATGAAAGTTTGAAATGAATGTGTGAGCATATTAAACCAAGCAAAATTTCATAGATTTAAATTAAGAAAGAACAACTTTGGCATGGAATAGTAAAACCTAACTTTTTTTTTTTTTAAACCTGACTATAAAAAAAAAAAAGTTTTAATTATTCTTAACCAGACATGAGAGAGAACACATCAGACTGACTTTGGGGTCTTTTTTGAGTCTACAGTGCTCCACCCTCCACACCTAGTTTAAAATCACTGCCAGGTGAGTTGCTGGTGATGGGAGTGTGTCAAATCTGCATTTGGGTGGGGCAGGAAACAAGATTGGAAACTACTGGCCTAAACTGTGAGATTTTAAAACATCTTCCAGACAATTTTATTTTTATTATTCAACTACTTATATGTGGTATAAAAGTAAGCTTCAGTCAGCTGCTGAACTAAAATGGTTATACATAATTGAATTTATAAGTAATGAGGGTTTATTTATTTATTTATTTATTTATTTATTTGAGATGGAGTCTCACTCTATCACCCAGGCTGGAGTGCACATGCGCCATCTTGGCTCACTGCAACCTCTGTCTCTCAGGTTGAAGTGATTCTCCTGCCTCAGTCTCCCAAGTAGCTGGGATTACAAGCGTACACCACCATGCCCAGCTAATTTTTGTGCTTTTAGTAGAGACAGGGTTTCACCAGGTTGGCCAGGCTGGTCTCAAACTCCTGACCTCAGGTGATCCACCCGCCTCAGCCTCCCAAAGTGCTGAGATTACAGGCAAATAATGAGGTTTTAGTTAAAAAATTTATTTTGTTTCCGAAGCATACATAGATATAATGTAGAAAATGCAGATGAATGAAGTAAAAGAAAATATATTTTATCCATAATCTCATGACTTATTGTCAGTGTCATTTTGGGTATACATAAGTGGCGGCTAGTCTGAGACTAATGGTCCCATTTGCCCAGGACAGAGTGGGGTTTCCTGGACATGGAACTTTCAGTGCTAAAACCAGGAAATTCTCGGAAAAGTGGGAAGAGTTGATCCCCCTGTGGTAGTCTTCAAAAGAAGACTAACACGAGAACTGCTCATCTGAACCCAGTAACCCCAGGCAACTCACAGAAACATGAGATAAAGTGGTTGTTTTCAGTTAATAAGTTTTGGGGTGGTTTGGTTCCCTCCCTGCCTCCCTTTCTCCCTCCCTCTTTCTTCCTTTCCTCCCTTCCTCCCTCCTTTCCTTTCTCTCTCACTATTAAATTATACATATAGCTTTGTAACCTGATTTAAAAAATAACTGTATATTACAAACATGTTTGCATGTTTTAAAATATTTCTCTACAACATCAATTTTAATGGTTACATGGAATTCTCTCTTTTTTTTTTTTTTGAGACAGAGTCTTGTTCTGTTGCCCAGGCTGGAGTTCAGTGGTGTGACGTCAGCTCATTTGCAACCTCTGGCTCCCTGGTTCAAGCCATCGCAGGCCTCAGGCTCCTGAGTAGCTGGGACTACAGGCACGCACCACCACACCCAACTAATTTTTCTTATTTTTGTATTTTTAGCAGAGACGAGGTTTTGCCATATTGGCTAGGCTCTTCTTGAACTCTGGACCTCAGGTGATCCACCCGCTGAGGCCTCCCAAAGTGCTGGGATTACAGGCGTGAGCCACAGTGCCCGGCCTGGAATTCTATTGGAGTGTACCACAATCTGTTTAACAAGTCCCATGTTGTCAGATAACTATGTTGCTTCCCATTTTTTACTCTTACAAACAATGTTCTTATAGCTAAATCTTTACATACAAACTCCATGATCGCTTCTTTATGATTAATTCTTAGAAGTGAAATTGCTGAGTCAAAGACTATTATTTTGAAGGCTTTTAATGAGTATTGCCAAATTGCCCTTCTTACATGTGCTATTTTACAGACCTACTGACCATATATGAGAATACTTATTTTGCAAACAGTGGGTTTGCAACAACAAAACAAATTCCCAAACTCTGTCAACTTGACAAGTTAATGAGACTTCCTTATATTCTACAATCTGAGGCACATCATGGTGAAATCTCTCTCGTCAATTTACTATTGTGCCATGAGAATATGTTCTGAGCAGCAGCTCTTGATGTTTACATAAACCATTACTTAAGCCCTCAACACCATCAAATATTTATTTAACATCCACCGTGGGTTAAGAATCGCAACCCAGGGCCCCAAAGCAACTTAGAAGCTAAAGGAAGGAGTGGAGGCACAGTTCCTTGTCTTTGCCTTGGGAATATTTTTAGTCAGTTGCTTCTTTTCCTTTTCTCTCTAGAGCTTTATAAAACCAAATTATGGGAAAATTATCATGCAATTTAAAAAATTAAACATTTTACATTGTAGAATATAAAATACCTTCATAAAAGAACATAATACATATATATTTACATTAAAGAAGAAAACATTAATGGTCAGGCGTGGTGGCTCACGCCTGTAATCCCAGCACTTTGGGAAGCTGAGGCGGGTGGATCACTTGAGGTCAGGAGTTTGAGACCAGCCTGGCCAACATGGTGAAACCCTGTCTCTACTAAAAATACAAAAATTAGCTGGGCATGGTGGTGGGTGCCTATAATCCGTGCCACTCAGGAGGCTGAGGGAGAATAATCACTTGAACCCAGGATGCGGAGGTTGCAGTGAGCTAAGATCGTGCCATTGCACTCCAGCCTGGGTGACAGAGCAAGACACCATCTCCAAAAAAAAAAAAAAAAAAAAAAAAGAAAAAAGGCTTAAAAAAAACTGGACTTCTATGGGACCACCATCCAACTTAAGAAATAGAACATTGCCAACACCTGAAACTCTCCACCCTTTCCCACCTATCCTTATGGAATTTCAATCTTGTTCCTGCCACATAATGGTAACCATCATTATAACTTGAGGATGATCATTTCCTTCCTGTTCCCTCTTGTTCTACCATTGTTTAGTTTTGCCTGCTTTTAAATTTTATATCAATGAAATCACAATGAATTATTCTTCTGATTTGCTGTTTTTGCTCAATGTTATGTAAGATTCATCTATTTGGTTGCAGGTAGCTGTATAACATTTCACAATATGAATGTACCACAAATTTTAATCCTTCTATTGTTGATGGATTTGGGTTATTACCAACTTTTGGCTTTTGAGCCAGTCTAGGATTCATGATGTAACCATGGAGCAGATGCTTTGAGGTAATAAACTTCAAATTAGATGCATAAATAAATCTAATCTTTTAAAGATATTAGTTCCTTTGTGACAGATATTTCCCCTCCAGTGCTTTCAGCTTTGATGACTGAATGGTAGTTTCATTGTGAGAATACTATTATCTTGAATCCTTGTCAGTGATAGCTGTTTAATGAGGGTTTTTTCTCTCCTCCTACCTGGCACTGTGTGTGCAAGTCATCTCACTCAGGAAACACCCACGTGGTGGGAATGGCCTTCATGGCAACTGTCGTGCTTTTTATTCTTGCCACACTTGCTGTTCTCAATGAAAAACTGAGAGTTCCTGGAAAATGTATGGGTTCAGAAATGGGATGGTCATGAGGTTAAAGGACTTGGCCTGGGAAGGAAAAGAAGAAATACCATGTTTTAAAATATCATCTCTAACCAAATTAGAGATGGATTGAGATTATAACCACTGTGAAGGGTACAGATAAAACAATATTGGACATGGGTTGATGGTTTGTGAGAAGTTGGGTACTGGGTAGGGCAGGTACATTACGTCATTATCTTTAATTTTGTGTATGTTTAAAAATTTCTACAATAAGAAGTAAAAAGGGGGTTAACTAAGATAGTAAATTAAAAATGTTAACCCCATTTCTAGTACAAAATGGACTTAATAAGTGTTATCTGCTCACCTTCCCTTCCATCTGGGTGAATGACGTTTCCAGCACTGAAGGACAGCGTAGACATGGAAATACATTTTATGGCGTGCCAGTGGGTGTGGTGGGTCTCAGGGATGCAAGGGTGGGTGAGACTTCCTGTCTGTTCCTGAGAAGCTCTGATGAGTGGGAAGGAGAAGGGAACACTCGAAGAGCATGGCAGCCTTAAAGAGGCAGTGGGCTGAGGAGGCTTGCTCTGTGTTCAGAAATTGGAACGGGGTTGTAGAAAGGATGCTGTGTGGCTGTTAAAGTAAACTCCACCCATTTTAGAATTTTCCTTGGAAGCAGCCTCAATGTCCAGAAAAGAGTGGGAAAAATCTTTCCCCTTTTCAAATTTGTTCTTTTTTGAGCCATGCAGCTTTAATTCTAAGAATAAAAAATTCATGCTTCTAGTCGTAGTTTCCTTGGATAGCTAAACTGTGGATTAAATAGGAATTTGGGTGCTAACCCCAAAATCTAAATGCTACTGAAGGGGCTGTTATCGCTGCATGAATTCCTTATAAAACTGAAAAGCCACCCAGTAGGTGCTGAAAACAGGTCAAACACCATATTAGATGTCACGTTTGGGTAGCACACACACATCGGAAAGCACAAGGACTGGCTTAGAGTGCCAAAGTAAGAAATGGATCACACTGGCTGGGTGTGGTGGCTCACACCTGTAATCCCAGCACTTTGGGAGGCTGAGGCGGGCGGATCATGAGGTCAGGAGATCGAGACCGTCCTGGCTAACATGGTGAAACCCCTTCTCTACTAAAAATACAAAAAATTAGCTGGGCGTGGTGGCACGTGCCTGTAGTCCCAGCCACTTGGGAGGCTGAGGCAGGGGAGTGGCTTGAACCCGGGAGGCGGAGGTTGCAGTGAGCCGAGATCACGCCACTGCACTCCAGCCTGGGTGACAGAGCAAGACTCCATCTCATTAAAAAAAAAAAAAAAAAGAAAGAAATTGATCACACTTTCAAAATGCTAAGTGCTAGCCAGATGAGTGGCAAACATGTACGTGAATGTTGTCGTATCTCTGTGTAGAAGAAACAACAGCAACTGGGAGGGCCAGTGGCATTCACTCAGACCCACAATCTCATGGTGTTAGGTCCCTTTTCAAGGCATGTGAGCAGCTCCAGTCATTTGGTTCTGGAATTCTGTAAGTCTGGTCCCTGCATTTAATTTGGTTTCTTCTGGCTTCCACTCACCATTAGCCATCTGCTCAGGTACCCACTGTGGGGTTAGAGGAGGTAGCCTTTTGCATCATATTGTAAATAGTGTCGTCACCACATGGGGTACATTTTTGTGGTTAAGTAGTTTTTAACTACCCCTTCCAAAGATAGGGACAATAAAGGCCAATTTTTGAATTGTATCTGATTCATTTTCCAATAGGATTCTGGATTTTTGATGGAAAAGTCTGTCACATGGGGTCTATGTTCAGTAATGAACTTGGCAGAAAGGCTGACATGAACCAGAGGCTGTTCCCATGAGCCTCACTAACCCTACTTCAGATGGCTTCCATTATGTGGGGCGTGCCACTGTGAGTCCTTGTAAAAAGAGGAGGGTAATGTCTGTCTTACTGGAGGCTCGAAGGGCATGATATATGTAGCAGGTTTAGGACAGTGTCTCACACAAAAAGCAGCTTTTGTTGCTAATATATTGGGAATCTAATAATGTTACCTTTTTTGTTGTTGCTAAGAAGAGGTATGGCTTATAAATAACTATCAGACAAATCGCTGATAAAACTAAAACTAACTAGAAGTCTACACAAATGGTATAGAGTGGGACAGTCATGCTGCTATTCTGCTGACTCTGTTTGGCCTGAATGGGCTCAGTCTTGCCTGTAGGTCTTCCCAAATTGTTGTGCACCAAGAGCTGGGTTTCTCTTCCTTTTTATTCTTTTCTTTCAGTACTATTGCCGAGTGGTGCTAAAGTCCAACAAGCCTATTTGATGTTAGCTCCAAGTTGTAGATGAACATCCTGTGTGTGTATAGTGTTTCCTATATGCATGTTGGTACATGAACTTGGTCCTTTTAGGTCTATATCCTGTCAGTCCAGAGTAATGTGCTGACTCCAAAAAAAGCTGACACCTGAAATGTGCTTCCACAAAGTATATTTATCTCTATACACTAAGTCCAAGTTTCTAAATGACACTTTCATGAATGTTAGACAATGTTTATAGCTGGAATTGCAACAGCTTTACAGTTCAACTTTTCTTATTGTGCCTTAGATTTTCAGGGAGGAGTAAACTTATTTGCTAAAGAACCAGATAATAAATACTTTGGGCTTTGCAGGTCACATACAGTCTCTGTCACATGTTCTTCTTCTGTCCTCTAAACAATCATTTGAAAATGTAAAAGTAATTCACTGTGGGTGGGATAGGAGAGGTGGAGGGAGAAGGTAGCTATAAAATTAGGTTAAGGCCAGAGGCCCTCAGCTGTAATTTACCTACCCCTATAGGACATCATAGTGGGAGATCCTGAAAAAAACAATACAAATCAAAACAGTGATCCTCAGTGATCCTGCCACACAAACTTTGGGGAATCACTTTGGAACCGACTGATTGGTTTCCCATTCCTGACTCATTCTTTTGGTAATGGGGAGCTGAATCCATCAAGTCACAACCAACCCTCCTTTGTAGCCACATTGTGGAATAAACTTGAGAAGACTGTAAATTTCTCTTCTGGACTGAGCAGTAAGTACTTCATTAGTAAGTGTCATGAGTCCTGTGGTAACAATTTGTAAAGTCCTTTGAGGAGAAAGGCAAAATCATAAATATTAATTATAGCCATTGTTTTGATGAAAGGAGGATTACTGGAAGCACAGAAGCCTCTAAATCTACCTATTAAACCATATTCCAGCTCTTAAGTTCTCAAATGAAGGGGTTAATTATATTAGAAAAAATTCCATGGGATTCTTCTGTGGTCTGAGGTCTAATAAAAGGTATACTTTTCATATGACATTATTTTAGAAGTGCTTTCCAAAGCTCAGAGTCATTTTCATGAGAAAAAATTTTAATAAAGAAACTTTAAACTATTAGTGCATTTCATCAGGAATGCAATGCAGTAATAGAGTCAGGTTATTGGTGCAAAGCCCCAGACTTTAGTGTTAAAATGAACCCCATCTACAGGGTGAGATTTTTAAGGAGGTATAAAACCTCCTTAAGGCTTTTTAAAATAGTTACGAAAGAGAAAAAAACTTGAATAAACATATTTTTTCATATTTTATATGTTATATGTATTGCCATGGAGAAATAATTAGAAAGTTACTTCTAAATGAGTGACTTCATTTAGATGAAAATGTTTCTTTTGTGAACTCCTACACTAGCTAAAAAGCCATAAACCATGCTGACGGAAGGTGTTGATAATTTACTATCCTTATAAACGTCATCTTTTAAAGTGCCGATGCTTGAAAAAGGAAAGGGATGATGTGTCACCATGTTAAAGGAAACTTATTTAGAAAGAAAGGGGCATGGTAAAATTCAAATGAATGAGTGGGCGATTAAGTTTTAGTTGGTACATAGGCCTATAAAAAGATTAGGCCAAAGGCTTGGTTTTTAGCGTTGTTTTTCTTATCATAAAAGTAAAAATTATAAAATATAAAAAATTATGTGTAATTCCAACATCCAGAAAAAAGCCATTAAAATTTTATTGTCTCTCATTATTAAACTATTTTTAACAAAATTAGATAATACAATGAATATTGTCTTGTAACTAGCTTTTCTCACTTAATATATCAGATCATCTTTGCATACTATCTGTTCATGTAACTTTTATTGAAAACTATACTTTAGTAAGATCATTTTAATGGCCATACAATTTTGACTCTATGACTGTACCATAGCTTGCTTACCAATCCTGTTGGATATATAGGTGTATTGGTCAGAATGCATTCTGATCTCAAATAAGTTTACTCTCAAAGGGGAATTGGGTGGCTGTTGTAATAGGAGAGGAAGAGATGGGGTGGGCTTCTGAGTCACTTGGATGCAGAGCTGGAAGCCTCACGACTGTCTTTCCATTTCTCTGCCTTAAATCTTTCTTCTGTTGTTGTGATCACTCATTCTCCATCACTTCAAATGACTTCGTGAATGGAGATGGCCATAGGCAGCTCCAAAGTTACAAGGCAATTCCTGGGGGAAGGCTTAGCAATGCCAAAGGAATGAAACCTCCTTTTTCCAGCTTCATTTGGGAAATCTCTAGAAAAGAAAGGCTCAGAAAGGCTTACCTTTAGGCAGGTGCTCACTCCTGGACCAATTGATAGAGCCATTGGGAGTTACTCCAATTACCCGGGCCTTGGTCATGGGCCTCCCTATGGTCAAGGGGAGAGCCAGAGTGGTAGAATACATAGACCCATCAAAATGCAGGGAAGCCCAGTTTTATTTTTCCTTATACAAAGTGAGGGAGGCCAGTCCCAGAAGACTGGAAAATATGGTGCTGTGAAGGTAAATACAAGCCTTGTCCGTTATGTAGGCTGTGACCAGTTTATGCAATTAAATTTAGCTTGTAACTAAATTTTGGAGAAAAGTTTAAAAACAGAGGTCAAATTGATGTCAGCGAGATGGTCAACTATCACTCCCCTTCAAAAGATGGATTAAAACAATGAACAAACAACTACATTTCAACCAGAATGACTAAAAGAGAGTGCTGGAGCACAGCAAGGGTGTGGCAGAAACCCTGCAGAGTGCAGAAACTCAAGATGGCTGCATCGAGAAGGGAGCAGAACACCTTGCCTCTGCCACACCATCTCTCTGGTTGGGATCAGCTCAGGACTTCAGCTCCATAGCCACTCTGAGCACTTGTGCCCTGGAACACAGCACTGCTGTGGCTGCCTGTGGCTCATGTCAGACCCAAGGCCAAGAGGGAACCTCTCAGCCAAGTCTCTCCACTATTGGGGAAAATAAGAACAGGAGGATCCCTTACCACCAGGAATTCACAAAATCTACCTTGCCATCACTGCTGCCACAAACTCCTGCAGCCTAGGCCTCTGAGGCGCTCATGGTCATCACTGACATGGATTACACGTGAGACACTGTCTTTATAAGATAATAAATTAATTAAAAATTAAAAAGAAGAAAGATACCAAATAAACAGCCTAACATTATACCTTGAGAAGCTAGAAAAAGAACGAACTAAACTCAAAATGCCTACATTAGAAAAGAAGAAAGATCCCAAATAAATAGCCTGACATTATATTTGAAGAAGCTAGAAAAAAAAAAACAAAACCCAAATTTAGCAGAAGAAAATAATAAAGATCAGAAGAGAAATAAATCAAATAAAGACCAGAAAAACCATAGAAAAAAATCAATAAAACGAAGAGTTGATTCTTTGAGGAAAAAAACAAAATTGACAAACCCTTAATTAGACTAAGAAAAAAAAGAGAGAAGACTCAAATAAATAAAATTAGAAAAAAAATGGAGACATTACAACAGATGCCTCAGAAATAAAAAAAGATCATAAAGGACTATTATGAAAAATTATATGTCAACAATTTGGATAATCTAGAAGAGATGAATACATCCCTAGAAAAATATAACCTACTAAAATTGACTCAAAAAGAAATAGCTCGAACAAACAAATAACAAAGATATTAAAGTAATTAAACACCTTCCAGCAACGAAAAGCAGTGAACCAGATGACTTCAGAGAAGAATTTCACAAAACATTTAAAAAAGAATTATTACCAATACTTCTTAAACTCTTCAAAAAGAAAAATAGAGCTAGAGGGAATACTTCCAAATATATTTCATGAGGCCAGCATCACCTTGATATCTAAACCAGACAAAGATACTTCGAGTAAAAAAAAACTACAGGCCAATAAGTCTTAAACTTTGATACTAAAATCTTCAATAAAATGTTAGCAAACCAGATTCAACAACACATCAGGGCCAAGTGGGATTTACCTCTGGTGTACAAGTGGGATTTATGCATGGCATGCAAATGAATCAATGTAATACATCTATTAAAAGACTAAAAGACAAAAACCACATGAACCTCTCAATTGATGCAGAAAAACTATTTGACAAAATTCAGTATCCTTTCTTGATACAAACTCTTAACAGTTTAGATATAGAAGGAAAGATCCTCAAAATAATAGGGACCATTTATGAAAAGCTCACAGCTAAGATCATAATCAACAGGTACAAATGAAAGCTTTTCTAATAAGATCAGTACAATACAGGAATGCCCCCTCTCACCACTTCGATTCAATGTAGTATTAGAAGTACTAGCAAGGGCAATCAGAGAAGAAAAAAAGGCATCTAAATTCAGAAAGATGAAGCAAAATTATCCCTGTTTGCGATGATATTATCCTATATGTAGAAGGCCTCAAAGATCCACAAAAAACGTTTAGAACCAAAAAAATGAATTTGGTAAAGTTGCAGGATACAAAAATCGGTAGCATTGGTGGGGCACAGTGGCTCACGCCTGTAATCTCAGCACTTTGGGAGGCTGACACGCGTGGATCACTTGAGGTCAAGAGTTCGAGACCAGCCTGACTAACAAGGTGAAACCCTGTCTCTACTAAAAATACAAAAATTAGCCAGGCATGGTGGCAGGCACCTGTAGTCCCAGCTACTTGGGAGGCTGAGACAGAATTGTTTGAACGCGGGAGGGGGAGGTTGCAGTGAGCCGAGATTGTGCCAGTGCACTCCAGCCTTGGCGATGCAGCAAGACTCCGCCTGAAAAAAAAATCAGTAGCATTTTTATACACAAATAATGACCTAACCGAGAAAGTAATTAAGAAAATAATCATATTTATAATAGCAGCAAAAAATTAAATATCTAAGAATATATTTAACCAAGGGAGTGAAAGACTTGTATATGAAAACTATAAAACCATGATGAAAGAGATGGAAGAAGACACAAATAAATGGAAAATTATCCTGTGTTCATGGGTGGGAAAAATTAATTTGTTAAAATGTCCTTATTACCTATAGCAATATACAGATTTAACACAATCTCCATCAAAAGTCTAATGGCATTTTTCACAGAAATAGAAAAAACAATACTAAAATTCACATGGAATCACAAAAAACTCAGACTAGTCAAATGCTGAGAAAGAAAAATAAAGTTGAAGGCATCACAGTTTCTGAATCAAAATTATATTAGAAAGCTATAGTAATCAAAACAGTATGGTACTGGCATAAAAACTGAAATCTAGACCAATGGAACAGAATAGAGAGCACAGAAATAAACCCAAGCACATGTAGTCAACTGACTTTTGACAAGAGCACAGAAAGGACATAATGGGGAAAGAATAATTTCTTCAATAAACAGTGCTGGTAAAAACTGGATTTTTTACATCAAAAGTATGAAATTGGACCCTTATCTTACACCATACATGAAAATAAATTCAAACTGAATAAAAGACCTAAACGTAAGACCTGAAACCATTAAACTCCTGAAAGAAAACATAGGGGAAGAACTCCTGAACATTGGTATTGGCAATGATTTTTTGGATATCACACCAAAAGCTCAGGCAACAATAACAAAAATAAATAAATGGTACTACATCAAACCAAAAATCTTTTGCACAGCAAAGGAAACAATCAATAAAATGAAAAGGCAATCTATGGACTAGGAAAAATATTGCAAAACACATATCTGATAAGGAGTTAATATCAGAAATTTGTAAAGCACCCTTATAACTCAATAGCAGATTAAAAACAATTAAAAAATAAGCAAAGGACCTGAACAGACATTTCTCTAAAGAGACATAAAAATGGCCAAGAGGAATATGAAAAGATGTTCAACATTACTAATCATCAGGGAAATGCAAACTAAAACTGCTATGCGATATCAACCTCACACCTGTAAGGATGGTTATTATAAAAAAGACAAGACATAACAAATGTTGGCAAGGAGGTAGAGAAATGGGAACCCTAGTACACTATCGGTGGGAATGTAGACTGGTATAGCCCTTATGCAAAACAGTGTGGAAGTTCCTACATATATTAAAAATAGAATTATTATATGGCCCAGCAATCCCTCTTCTGGGTATATACCCAAAGAAGATGAAGTCACTATCTTGTAAAGATATCTGCTCTCCCACATTCATTGCAGCATTATTCACAATAGCTAAGATATGGAAACAACCTAAATGTTCATCAGTGAATAAATGGATAATGAAAACATTTATATATATATATATATATATATATGAATATTAGTCAACCTTAAAAAGGAGATTCTGCCATTTACCACAATAAGAATAGACCAGGAGGACATTTTGCTAAGTGAAAGAAAGCAGACACAGAAAGAAAAATATTGTATAATCTCACCTTTATGTGGAATATATATATTTAAAAAGAGCTCAAATACACAGATACAGAGAAGAAAACAGTGGTTACCATGGGTGGGATGGGGGTGGGGATGTGGGGCCGGGTGGGAGGGAAAGGAAATGGGGGCGATGTAGGTCAAAGGATCAAAACAGCAGCATAAAGCAGTTTAGAGAGCCAATGTACAACATGAGTAATAAAGTTAGTAAAATTATACTGTGTTGGAGATTTTTGTTAAATAAGTAGATTTTAGCTGTTCTTGTCACAAAAAAGTACCTATGTGAGATGATAGATATGTTAGTCTGCTTCACTGTAGTAACCATTTTACTACTATATGTATCCCATAACATTATGTTGTAAACCTTAAATATACATAATCAAATGCATTTAAAAAATAAAAGTGAGATCAAATTGGTTTCTCCAGACAGCTGTTGTATTTTTAAAACAATTAATTCGAGAATTATAGCAACATACTAGAGTGGTAGAACAGTATAAAAACTGAAGAATTATAGCTCCCTAACTATTCTATTCCAAATCTTCTTTAAAATTGATAATACTCTAGCCACTAAGTACCTTGCGCTTTTCCCTTTATTTACTTAATAAATTTGTTTCAATTTCACCAACTTCTATTTCCTGAATGAAGAACTTCCTGCATTAAGAAGTTCATTATCTGAATTATAACTTGTTATAATCATTCCACATATAAGGCAGAAAAACTGTAAATTACCCTGGAGTCTATGCAAGACTCCTTTAATCTGTTTTCCTGATAGAAGCAGGTTTTCGTGTTGATTAAATGTATTGCACATTATTGATTTTGTCTCCTCCATATTACTAAGGGAAACATCTTTTAAGATAATGCAAAAGCCTATGAGGAAATTGGGTGAGTCCGGGAGGTCTAGAAGAGTTGTACCTTAGGAGCAAAGCTTCATGTAATGAAGCATGCCTTCTTCTCTCTGACACCGCTGAAGAGCAACAGGAACCACAGGCTCTGACTTCTGCTTCTTTCCACCAAACCTCACGTAGGCAACTCTTTAAGCAGTAGCCATTCAAAAATAATTCTCTGCTTCTCCCTCCTTTATGTCTAAAATCAGGGCAGAAATTTTCCTTTCGTAAAGGAAATTTACATTTGTAAATGGAATTTCTATTTATATAGACAATTTGTAAATCTCCCCTCATCTGGAGATGACTTTTATTACCTAAGAGGACTTCAAAGTGCAAAATAAACCTTATTTACCATATATTTTATAATTACCTTCCACAACTTATCTCCACCTCAGAGGCCCAACACCATTCATTTGTCTAGTCTCTTCTCCACACTTCACCACTCTTTGTTAAGATAATACATAAGCTCCTGCATCTAACCACTTCTTCGGGGTTGGAAGTTTCAGGTAATATCCCAGATGTAGCAGCAAAATACCGAAACTGAATTCATTTGCAGTGTCTGTATTATCTAATTTGACCATTCACCTGCTAAAATTAAGTAAATGTTTTTGGATTTCCACTTAGTCTGGACATAACTGAGATCAAGATTGACTAAATGAAATAATTTTATCTCCTCAAAAATTATTTAGCATGTACTGTATGCAGCACACTATAAGCTATGCATAGAGGAAGAAAAAAACTTTTCCTCTACCTTCTTAGGTTCAGTGACTGGAGCCTGTGAATTATACTTACAAAGGACAGGTTAACAGGAGAAATAGTTTATTTCACATACACACAGGGGTGATAAGAGGGGGGCTCCCAGAAAAGAAGTGAAAATCGCATTGATAATTTGACAAGGCAGGATATTGGCTTTGCTTCAAAATCATGAGGAGATAGAGCGTTACCCCATCCTCAGAGAGTAATGAAATGTGATTGGTTTTGGAAATTTATGCTAAAAATGGTACTTGGGAGAGATGTTGGGTTTACAAGAGGTGATAGCCAAAAGTCAGAAAAAAAGTAAGACTAAAACTTTAGATAAGGTTTTAGAGTAGGTTACAGTAGGAAGTTGTATGGGGAGCAGAGCTGGTAGGGGACTTGAAGCTTGACAGACGATGGTGGGTTCGGAGATTGCACATGGAAGCTATGGAGCAGAGGCAGCTCATGGTGACAGACCTGGGGCTCTGTGCCCAGGAAGGTGAAAAAGGGAGTGGAATCCGGAAAGCCCCAGGGTTTGGATTTGGGTGGCTGGAAGGAATTTGGTTTTAATCAGAATCAAGGGGTAGGCCTGGAATTCAGGCACAAAGAGTTTTCCTTCCCTATCTCCCCTACCCTCACCCTTTGGGGCCATGAGAAGTAAGAGAACTATTAGTTCTTGAGAAGTCAATTTGAAGGTGAACCAGAAATAGGCATTGGACAGATCATTAACATTCTGATCCGTGTTCATCTAGGTCAAGCTCAAAAAGCCCAGGCACCTGGAGATTACCCAATTTGTATCCTTTGATATCACCAGTGTTGAGAATTTACTCTAAGCAGAAACCACATATGCTACGTTTTAGAGGACATAAGACAGGGGTAAATACCCTACAGGAATAAAAATGTTTAAGGAGCATGATTTAAAAGAGAAAACTCGGCTAGGCGCGGTGGCTCACGCCTGTAATCCCAGCACTTTGGGAGGCTGAGGCGGGCAGATCACGAGGTCAGGAGACCCGGACCATTCTTGCTAACACGGTGAAACCCCGTCTCTACTAAAAATACAAAAAAATTAGCTGGGCGTGGTGGCGGGCGCCTGTAGTCCCAGCTACTCGGGAGGCTGAGGCAGGAGAATGGTGTGAACCTGGGAGGTGGAGGTTGCAGTGAGCCGAGATTGCGCCACTGCACTCCAGCCTGGGCGGGCGACAGAGTGAGACTCCGTCTCAAAGAAAAAAAAAAAAGAGAAGCCTCAATTCTCCAATGGTAATGGCATAAAGTTACTTTAAAGTGGACATTCAGATCAGGGCTTCTTCCTCATAGAGGCTTTAAGGACTACACATACTATGGGTTTTGTTGTTCAGATAAACAGACTGTCAATTCTAGGGGAAAAAGGCTAAATTTACCTTGTTGAACAAGGCAGATTGAATATTGGAACACAGTCTCTTTTAAGGTTACTTGAACAGGACTTATGGACATTTCTGAGTGAGTGCAGAGGGTTTTGAATAGTTCTAAAAGAAAAGAGAAAACTTTTTGTTATCTCTTAGCAGAAGTAGGGAATAATGTTGATTGGCTTTTGGACCAAAGCTATGCTGCTTTAACCTACTTAGCTTAAAGCTGTTTCATTTTGACTTGTAATCCCTGATACGATTTAAAAAGGGCAGGTTTCTCAAGGTCCATGATTTTAAAGAATAAGGTTTCTTAATACTATGTCCTTGATGCTCACCAGTAGAAGCAGTTTTATAGTTTTGAGCATACACATTTAGTCAAACCAAGAAGTATAATAATTTAAATTATGGGGTTTGGCTGGGCGCAGTGGCTCACGCCTGTAATCCAAGGCAGGTGGATCACGAGGTCAGGAGATCAGATCAAGACCATCCTGGCTAACACGGTGAAACCCCATCACTACTAAATATACAAAAAATTAGCCGGGCATGGTGGCAGGCACCTGTATTCCCAGCTACTTGGGAGGCTGAGGCAGGAGAATGGTGTGAACCTGGGAGGTGGAGGTTGCGGTGAGCCGAGATCGTGCCACTGCACTCCAGCCTGGGCGACAGAGCAAGACTCCATCTAAAATAAATAAATAAATAAATAAATAAATAAAGATAAAAAATAAAAAAATTACGGAGTTTAACCATGTTTAGTGATCCAGTTAACTGGAAAACAATTGAATCTCTCATTCATTTTGTGTTATGGGGACTCAACTTTTAGCAAATCCTAATACTGTCTTGTGCATTAAGAATAAAGATTGTTGCCCAGGCACGGTGGCTCACGCCTGTAATCCCAGCACTTTGGGAGGCCAAGGTGGGAGGATCATGAGGTCAGGAGTTTGAGACCAGCCTGACCAACATGGTGAAAACCCGTTTTTACTAAAAATACAAAAATTAGCCAGGCGTGGTGGTGCATGCCTGTAATTCCAGCTACTCAGGAGGCTGAGACAGGAGAATTACTTGAACCCAGGAGGTGGAGGTTGCAGTGAGTGGAGATCATGCCACTGCACTCCAGCCTGGGTGACAGAGCGAGACTCCATCTCAAAAAAATAAAAAATAAAAAAAAGAAAGAACGAAGAGTCTAAAGTAGGCTGTGTATCCTAGGAGGAAAAACCATGGGCTATGCTGTCTTGGTACATTCCATTCCATTCCATTTTGTTTCATGAACATTTATTAAGCACATGATAAAAGCATCATACCTACTGTTGTTATATGCCAGTGGCCAGTTGTTTTATTGCTGATCCAAAACAATCCTGTGGGAAAGTAGGGGTGTTACTATTACTATTTTACATATGAGAAATCTGATGGTTAGGTTACCAGCTCAAGGAAATGCAAGTTGTAAAATGACTGAACCAGAAATTTAACAAAGGTCTCTCTGACTCCAGATTCCATGATTAAACCTCCACACCTTCTTCATACCTATCTTACATTCCTTGCGGATCTATTATAGGTTAGTGTCAGAATTGCCATAAGTTTATTTTGAGTAGTGCATTTTTGTACCAGGTAAGTAATTTACCAAGAAATTATTACTATCCATTTTAGGCCTCAAGTAGGGTGCATATTTTGTCTTCAGTATCCTAGTAGTGGGTTATGGGACAAACCCATATCAACCAAATCACCAAGCATTATACAGCCACCTGTCCCCTGGAGTGGGAAAAACTGGAATTGTTTGGGATCAACCTGTGGACAGGGTGAAATATTGGCAAAAAGGTCTCTTCCCATTATTATTTACTCTGACTTTTGTGTCCCTTTCTGACTATATTCTCAAGTCCACCAGAGTTTCTGATCTGCAAAAGAATCACCAGCTATAACAATTCTTATTAATGTATCAGTGACTAAGTGCATCACTAGTGTTTTGTCTTCTTTTCAAAAGAAAAAAAAATGATGGCGGGCATGGTGGCTCATGCCTGTAATCTTAGCACTTTGGGAGGCCACCGTGGGAGGATCACTTGAGTTAAGGAGTTCAAGACCACCCTGAGCAACATAGTGAGACCTTGTCTCTACAAAAAATTAAAAAATTAGCTGGATATGGTGGTGCGCACCTGTAGTCCCAGCTACTCGGGAGGCTGAGGTGGGAGGATCTTTTGAACCTTGGAGGTTAAGGCTGCAGTGACATGTGATCAAGTCACTGCACTCAAGCCTGTCACTCAAAAAAAGAAAAAAAAAAAGAGAGAGAAATGAGAAGATAATGGTTAACATAAAGAAAGCAATCCTTAGCAGCATAGATCTTGACAAAGATTATTTGCTTGATCAAATTTTAGTCAGGCTCCTGAAACTTCTCCTAGGCCCATCTGTGCACTTGCTTATAAAATCCAGTTTTAGCACGAAGCCTGCTAACTTTAGCATGAATCTCCCATCCTCCATGTCTGACCACCCTCCATGCCTAGATGGGTTCTTCATCCTCCACTGTCTTTCAGGTGATGTCTGATCACCCCGGCCTGCCTCAGCAAAATCCCGTCAGGTTAGTTTGGTCAGAATCTCCCCTTAGCCCTGATATTCCTCTTAGTAATTTTTTTATCCTCCAACCTCCAGTCTTCTTGGCCATAAATTCCTACTTCCTCATGCTGTATTAAGAATTGAGCATTGGCTGGGCGCGGTGGCTCATGCTTGTAATCCCAGCACTTTGAGAGGCCGAGGCGGGCGGATCACGAGGTCAGGAGATCGAGACCATCCTGGCTAACACGGTGAAACCCCGTCTCTACTAAAAATACAAAAAAAATTAGCTGGGCGTGGTGGCGGGCGCCTGTAGTCCCAGCTACTCCGAGGGGGTTGCAGTGACCGGTGCCATGATCCCACCTGGGGACAAACAGATCCATATCAAAAAAAAAAAAAAAAAAAGAGTTCTGTACTTTTTTCAGATTGCAATAGTCCTGAATAAAATCTCTTTTTACCATTTTACTTTTTAGCTCTGGTTTTCTTTGACAATCTTTATGCATTTATTAGTTATCAGTATCTAACCCTTTAATATACTTGGTATTGAGCTCAACCCTGGAAAGTAGTTGAGTAAAATGCACTTTCTGCCCTCAGAGAGTTTATATTCCAATGCAGGAGACAGATAAGTCAACACTATCACAATGCCTCATGAAAGGTGTCACTGGGATTACCCACAAAAGTCCTGTGAGCAAAGGGAGGCTGTTGGGAGTGGCCAGGAGTATTCAGGGAAGAGTAGCTTTTCTCTGCCTGGCCAATCTCATTCTGTAAGGCTCACATTTGAACTGCGGGATGTGAGGGTAAACAGCTCTCCCAGCTTTCAACGATGTTGGGTAGCCTCAGTTCAAGCAGGTTGGTGGATCAGAATTTCTAAGTAATCCTTAAGGTGTTGTATGTCTTTTGAGGCAGGACTGGGGATGAAGAGAGTTGTTCTAAATGTAGAGAGAATTATCAGTACCATAGTGGAGGTACTCAGAAGTTCCTACTAGTCCCAGAGTATGGCGGTAAGGGCAGAGACTTGATCTCTTTTAAAGAACTTTCTCATAAATTAGGATTTGGGGTTAAGGTGAACCTAATTCTGGCTTCTAAATGGCCATGTTAAGGACTTGTATGGGATTTGGGGAAAATGGGAATAGCTTTTGTCATCAGTTCTACCCTTTGTGAGGCACCCATTTCTTGTGGCTCAGGCAATCTACACATTCTGGTAGTGTTTATTTTTAATTATTTTGATGGTGTTTCTTTTGTTTATTTAGTCGATGGCTTTTAATTTCTTTTTCTCTTTTCTTTTCTTTTTTTTTTTTGAGACGGAGTCTTGCTCTGTTACCAGGCTGGAGTGCAGTGGCACAATCTCGGCTCACTGCAAACTCCACTTCCCGTGTTCAAGCGATTCTCCTGCCTCAGCCTCCCAAGTAGCTGGGACTACAGGTGCATGCCACCACACCCAGCTAATTTTTGTAGTTTTTTAGTAGAGACAGGGTTTCACCATGTTGGCCAGGATGGTCTCAATCTCTTGACCTCGTGATGATGGCTTTTAATTTCTTTGAATATAGTTAGAAAGCCTTATTAATATGTAATTCCCTGCATTGTGCATAGTGAATGCAGAGATCCTAAAGATTCAGAATGCCATCTGTGTGTAAGATATTATCATTTTCAGGACCAGAATTTTAATCTGTCCCAAACATCTTCTTGCTATTCAAGAGTCATTCCTTTGAATCAAGTCGCCCACCCACCTAGTTATTTGTCTATTACTTGTGTTATTTGGCCAAAATAATACTAGTCCATTAAGACTCACAGCTAAATAACAGCCGATTATTATTTTTAAAGAAATCAAAGAATTGGAGAGAGAACTCAGGGGGAGTATGTGGTGAAGTGAAAATTGGAAGAAAGAAGTCTACCAAGGGCTTCTAAAAGCATTGGCCAATGCTTCATAAGGAACACCATGAAAAAATAACCAAGATTAGGGGACAAACTTGGCCCATTTTGTGGGCAAAGGGTGAGCCTTTTAAGACTCCTATGGCAGATGATTTTATTTGGCTACTTAGGAAGATGCTCAAGTTACAGAAAATAGCTTTTAATTAAATGATGGTATAATCAGAAAGTCAACTGTTTTCGGTATTATATTCAGTTTTAACACTTTTTTAATATTAAAAAATGAAACATGAGAAAATAATGCACTTAGAATATTTATCTTTCTTAATTGTATAGATAAATTTCTCTTAGAGCAGAAATGAAGATATCTTCAATTTCAAGTGCAAAAAATTATTCACTCTCACTTTCTATCTTTGGTCAAACCAAAAAACTCTACTGCTAACATAATTTAGAGCAACAGTTTCCACACCTGGCTGATGATGAGAACACCATGGAGAATTTAAAGCACACATTCCCAGGCACCTATCCTGGATCTACTGTATCAATTTCCAGAAGTGGGGCCCCAGAATCTGCATTTTAAAAAGAGCTGTTGAGGTGATGTAGATATTCTGGCAGATTTGAAAACCACTGCCATAAAACAAACAGGGATTTAAAGCCCTCAATTTTATTTTAGCCTCTCACTGAATATGCTCTTGTAATGGTTTAAGGTAATAATGACCTTGTTGTAGGCTATTTCCTGTTGATTAATGACCAGCTGGAAGAAGTTGTCTCCAGGCTCTTTCAATTCAGCCTGCCAATAATTACTCAACTAAATATGCGCCTGCAGTTCAAATGCGTAAAGTTTTCCTCTACAAGGAACATTGCACTGTTAGGTTGTCTTAATTGCATTCCTTTTCTAATTCATCTCTCAAATGCCACAGTTGCTCTAAAACAGAAAAAAAACAAACAGGAGGATCAAAGTGTCTGTCTTCGTTGGAACAAACAGAAGCAGAGAGGCAGGGGAGAAGATTTAGCTCTTAGGTGGGTTTTGCTGAAATGTTCTATTTGTTGAGCAGTGATTTGTACCAGGTAATGTGAACTAAGTTGCCCTCAGTCTCTTTACAGATTACACCCCATTTCCTTTACTGTGCTGCTAAGTAATTCTTAGGGAATTATTCCCCCTCCAACTTCTCTCTGCTAACAAAATGATCTGCCACATATGCTTCCACTTTATGTGCTGCAGGACAGCCATGGGCTTCATAAAGCTGCCTGCATTTCAAACTGTTCAGGCTAGAACTGTAATCTTTCCACCCACCCCTTTCCCGTCAGGTAAAGAAAATGTTCATACCTCAGGTTTTGTTACCAAGCAACAGAGTTCCATTTGCCAATTGCCACCATTTCCTTCTCATAGTATTACAGGCCTTATTATTAACATTTAGTTCAGAGAAATTGCTGTCATTATGTGAAGTAACTTCCTTTAGAGGTTATTCATTAACCTTAGGTATTTTACTGTGTAATTATCATTGCCAAGTGCCGCGGGCTTGGAAAACGTTTGAACTCCTGAAGATGTTAGGGGACGGCAGAAAGGATATTATCTGATTTTTCTTCCATTTCCAGTTAAGGATTAATCTTGAAGTTCCCTTATTTCCCCTGCAGAGTTATCTGCCTTCCCAAAAGGGTAAACTCTTCCCTTGCCTTAGTCCAGACTGTCCACAGTAAACTCAGAAGCAAAGCATGGAGGAGCTTGGCTGTTAGCGTGTGACTTTTCACAAATTCTGTAGGGCAGAGTGCAAATTGTTCCCCCTTCGTCTTAGGAAAAAATCGTGGGGATACTGAGAAGATTCGGTGGTTGGTAAATGGTTGGCAGGCGCACTTGTGCGTACGTGGGGCTCTGTGAAGAACTTGCACAATGCCTGGAATTGTATATTGTGCACAACCTTGTTCTGACACCACGGAAGACCTTCATCCTATTGCTCACTCGATGGCTCTCTGAGAGTAGTTTTTCACTCCCTAGCGTTGCAGGAGCCAGGTGTGCATTTTATAATACTCCTATTATACAGCCATTCTCAGTAGCCACTGCTTATACAATGACCCTTCTGATTTGTCCCACTACGGTGTGGGTGCCAATGACTTAGGTCCTCACCCAGTACAACTTCAGGTATGCATTTCACATATATTTGCAGGCAAAAAATGCACCTCCCTCCTCTTCTCTCTTTGTTTCAAGACAAACAAAAGTAACTGGCATTTCACCCCGCCCTCCCCCCTCCAGCCCCCAACTACATGTGCCTGCAGCACAGGCGCCCTAGAAAGGGAAACCTGTTTTCCTCCTCCCAGGTTTCTGGTTTCTCCACCCAGTCTCCCTACAGTCCTCCACTCCCCGCACCCAGTCCTTCTGGCCTCTACCCAAACTCTGAGAAGTGGCCCGACATTCCAGGTAACCTGATTCCCCAGACGGGATAGGCGGCGGCCTGCTGCTGCGAAGGCGCGACCACGTGACCTTTTCTGCCTGCACCGGGGAAATGCATACCTTGTTCAGAAAACTAGGGGACAGGTGAGCCCAAGGTAGTGTTTTGAATCCGAATTAAAAACATGTATTTATTTAAAAGGTGCTTGCTTCTGCATCAGACAGCTACCACTTTGATCATTCCAAATGAAAAGGCACGATTGGCCATGGGGTTTTATGGCGTGAACTGAGCTGCAAGACAAAGGAAGGACGATCTCCAGGAGGAAAAGGCAGAGCGGGTTTTATGGGAGCTGCGGCACAAGTCAGAACGCGGAGGCTGCACACGGGGAGGGCAAAGCCGCCCTGGCAGGAGCCCGAGCTACAGGCCTCGGCTGGGAAGCCTGTCCCTCTGGTCCATTTCCCTGGCTCTCGCGGTCCCTCGTTTGTTCCTGACAGATTTCTTCCTTGATCTATGAAATGGGGATAGTGGGGGACACTTTGATATACTTTAAGGGTGCAAGAATTTGCTGCTTTCTGCCCAAATAAAGGGCTTTTAGGGAGTTTCTTTGAGAACTGGAACATGCTGTCACATGTAATCTAAGGAGCTCAGTCTCCTCTTCCAGTGCCCATTAATCAATCAAGCAACACTTTTAAAGCATCTAGTATGGATTCTGTGAGCTGTGGGGAAGTAAGGGCATGGTGTCTGCTTTTAAGGTATTTATGGGTTATCTGGGGAGATGGATATATGAGTGTAAATCATGACAGTAGTTAGCATGTATTGGGGATGTATTGAGTACTTCCCGTGTGCCAGGCGCTATTCTTCCTAACAACCCCATCGGGTAGGTACTATATTATCATCTCCATTTCACAGACGTTTTAGAGAGGTCACTCTCCCCAGGTCACATAATGTGCAGCAGTCAGGCCATGATGCAGATCTGTCAGACTCCAGAGGAACTAGCTGCCTGTGCATGCCCCAATCAGGTACTATTCAGTGAAGGTGAGCGGCCCGTTGCATTCTGCCTGTTCTCCTTGCCCTTTCTCTGAGAAGCAGGGATACTGCCGAGGGTCACATGTGAGAACTTTCATCAGCCACCATTGCCCCCAGGGACCCTACAGAAGTTCTGTTTCTTCCCCTTCCTCTGTTCTGTCCTCAACAACGCGTCCCATTTACTTTCTCCTTAGACAATGTTTATCTTGTGGCATACACTTTGTCCTCTCCTTTGTGGTTTTATAGTCCAAGTGGAGAGAAGAGACCTAATTTGAAACAGATAAATATCAAAGCAGAACTTCACCTTGTTGAAATGGGTCTTGATCTTCTCTGAAATCCTTTCTTGATTGATTCACTGAAGAATGTGTCTTCAATGATACATTCATCCTCTGATTTACATAGAGTAGTGACTTTCCTTACATGCACTCAGGTAGAATCAAGGTTTTCCCAGTACCCTTTGGCAGGTCTGACAGCACAGGCATCTTCAGCTCAACTTGCCACATATGGTTGTTGAACTCCCTCATGATGACTAAAGAACCAAACTTGCCTAGTTTTTCCAGGCAAGCCAACATTTTGATATTTTTTAATAGTGTGAACACCTGCCAATAGGATTTTATGAGTATCATGGGGAGACGCATCCTCTGACCTGGCATATAATCTCACTTCTCTGGATGCTGGGCTAATTACATCAGCTCCGCTGGGCATGGGTCTAAATTGGAAATGTTCTGGTGTTTGGAAAATTCCAGATTGATAGGACTTAACCCCAGGATGCTTTATGATGTATCCCTAGTTACCCTAGTTGGCAGAAATTGAAAAGGCCTGGAAATCTCTATTTACTATAAGTCCCTCTTCTCCTAACTGGAAAGATGGGCATTGGAAGACTTGCTACTAAGTTTTACTTTGATTGAGCACCTCTCTTGGCATCATTTATTACTGAAAATAATGGAAAAGACAGAGTAGGTATTGGGAAGCCTGTTTTCTAGTTCTAGGCCTTTGGACCCACTTCCACCTATGTGAGCCTCAGTTTCCTCATCTATAAGGAAATAAAATAAGATTTGGACCAGACCTGTGGTTTTAAAATCAGAGCAGCCTGCTGTTTAAAAATCTTTTACATCTGGAGTTTTGTGTAAGGTTTTAGTTTACAGTTCACTGATAAAAACTGTCATAAAGCCCCTGCTCTAGAGGCTTGCCGAGGTCCTGTTCCTCTTCAGCTTGAAAGATCTGCAATTCTTTTTTTTTTGAGACGGAGTCTTGCTCTGTCACCCAGGCTGGAGTGCAGTGGTGTGATCTCAGCTCACTGCAAGCTCCGCCTCCCAGGTTCACGCCATTCTCCTGCCTCGGCCCCCTCGAGCAGCGGGGACTACAGGCGCCTGCCACCATGCCTGGCTAATTTTTTGTATTTTTAGTAGAGACAGCGTTTCACTGTGTTAGCCAGGATGGTCTCGATCTCCTGACCTTGTGATCCGCCCGCCTTAGCCTCCCAAAGTGCTGGGATTACAGGCTTGAGCCACCGCACCCGGCCAAAAGATCTGCAATTCTATTAACACAGTTGGTGATAGCCATGTGCCTTGGGAATCACAGTTGTTTCATTTGGCTAGATTATTAATTGCAAGAAAAAAAGGAGTGGAAGACAAGATTGGAAATGAATTTTAAGTCCAGATTTGGGATTGCTATGGTGCTGAGACCAGGAATCTGGGCATTGTTTCATTGGAATTTGGGAGCTACCAATGATTTTTGAGAGCAAAATTTTGTCAGTTATGTTTTACATGCAGCTGTGAGTACAGGGACCTGAGAAATAGTGGCTGAAGTACAGATGAGTTATTCTCATGTAAAAGACTCTGGAGTTGGGCAGTTCAGAGCAGGTGTGTCAGCTCCATGCAGTCGTGCAGGGATCCAGGCTTCTCCTATTTTTCTGCTTTTCTGTTCTAGTGGAACAGGCTTTAATCTTCAGTTACCTCATGGTCTGAAATGACTGCTGGACCAACCCACCATGCTTGCATTGCAGGATAGAAGAAGGAGGAAGAAGGCTGGCGTGGTGGTGCATGCCTGTAGTCCCAGCTACTCAGGAGGCTGAGGCAGGAGAATCGCTTGAACCTGGGAGGTGGAGGTTGCGGTGAGCCAAGATTGCGCCATTGCACTCCAGCCTGGGCAACAAGAGTGAAACTTCATCTCAAAATAAAAAAAAATCATTATTATTATTTTTACATTTCATTGGCCAGAACGTGAGTCACAATATAGATGTTATTATTTATTTTATTTTATTTATTTATTTTTTGAGACAGAGTCTCGCTCTGTCACCCAGGCTGGAGTGCAATGGCACAATCTTGGCTCATTGCAACCTCTGCCTCCCGGGTTCAAGTGATTCTCCTGCCTCAGCCTCCCGAGTAGCTGGGATTACAGGCACGTGCCACCATGCCCAGCTAATATTTGTATTTTTAGTAGAGACAAGATTTCACCATGTCGGCCTGGCTGGTCTAGAACTCCTGACCTCAGGTGATCCACCCGCCTCGGCCTCCCAAAGCACCGGGATTACAGACGTGACCCACCACGCCTGGCCAATATAGACTTTATTATGAGCAGCAGTGTGACTCAGTTGAAAGTAAGAGTTCTGTTCTGGGCTCTCCCATACAGGTGTGAAATGATTGGAACTCAGCTCTGGATTCATTTATTCAGTGGCAGTAGATGGAAAACTATGGTCTACCTGGAGGGAATGAAGGCCTGAACTGGAGTGACCATGGGAACGTGGGTAGGTTATAGAAGGGAAAGCCAATGCAGAGGAGGGCTGACAGGATTCTCCAGGTGTGATGGGATTTTGTCAGCTGGCGTGAGGGAGTGGGAGGATACAACAATCACACCTAGCTTGGGAACCATGTGAAGGGGATGCTGGTGATGCCATTGACTAAAGTAAGGACGTTGGAGTTTTAGGAAAGAAGGTAATGAATTAGGTTTTGGACATGTTGAGTTTGTTCAACAAACTGCAGTTTATTTGCACCAGGACTGGAGCTTGGGGAAGTTTGTATTGTACATTTCTAAGTAGATATTAAGTTGACCTTTTTTTTATCTTAATGTCTCAGATGCTTTCTTGGGCTTCCTGAGTTGTTACTTAGGGGCCTCTGTTAATCATAATGGAGTAAGGCAATAGGTTTACCTTTTCTCTTCTCAGCTGGACCCAAACTCCAGGGAAATTCTTTCCCACCATTGGGCTTAAGGATCCTGAGAGTCATGACAAAGATGATGTTCCAGGAAAATGCCTACTTCTTAAAAGGACTTCTGCCCACCCCAGTGAGCTCAAATGTGAACAAAGCAGAAAGCTCTTAATTGTAGTCCAGAGGCATTTCTTATTAGCAGATTCCCTTATTTCCTTTTTGCTCTGAGCCTCAACCTGGCTCCACTTGATCTTTCCTGTCTCGGGCCCATTGTTTGAGTGCAACAGATTAAGTGAGGGCTGCCCCATGTGTTAAAGAGGGATGTAAGTAGAGAGTCATAGTCAGCATCCCTGGGTTCAGGAGAAAAGCGTATAATGGAAATATGGAAGTGAGGGCCAAATTGGATGGGGCCTGGGGACACACAGCAAGGTTAATAGTAATGGTGGTCAAGAGACTAAGAATTAAGGCAAGGGCTCTCGAGCTCTGGCAGCAGACTTTAAGTCCATGAGCATGGGGCATTATGGAGAAACCTTCTAGTGTATCTTGCCTAGGTAAAAGCAGCTCCTTAAGTGAGAAAATCTGGGTCAGATAATCCCAAAAAGGCCTCAAAAAAGACATGTTCAGCAAGAGAAGAGAGAGTAGTCTCTGCCCAGTCTGTGTGTAATGCATAGTGTTAGTTACTAGCATGCCTAGATAATAACACTATAGATCCTAGATACTAATACTATAGATCCAATCTAGGTTGGATAGCCTTTTCCTTCAGATTTTTGAAGGCATTCAAATTTTGCTTGCCTGATGTTGTTCACTTGCCTGATGGCTCCAGGTATTGCTGCTGAGGGGTAGGATAGCAATCTGACTACTTGTCCTTTATTTGTGGCCTTTTTTCTCTTTCAGAAGCTTCAGAACAATCTCAATTTGACATGGAAGTGCTTTGCTGTAAATCTTTTATTATTCAGTATACATTCCACCTAATGGACCCTCACTCATATCTCTTAGGCATGGGGAATTTTCTTTTCTTTTTTTTTTGAGACAGAGTCTTGCTCTGTCACCCAGGCTGGAGTGCAATGGTGCAATCTCGGCTCACTGCAACCTCTACCTACTGGGTTCAAGCAATTCTTCTGCCTCAGCCTCCCAAGTAGCTGGGATTATAGGTGTGTGCCACCACCTCCAGCAAATTTTTGTATTTTTTGTAGATACAGGGTTTCACCTTGTTGGCCAGGCTGGTCTCAAACTTCTGACCTCAGGTGATCCACCCGCCTCCACCTCCCAAAGTGCTGGGATTACAGGCATGAGCCACTGTGCCCGGCCTGATGGAGAATTTTCTCACATTATTTCTTTGATAATTTCTTCCATGATATTGTCTTTTCTGTCTTTCTGGAAATCCTGTTAGTCACATGCTGCATCTCCTAGACATTTTTTTTCTCCAAATTTTCATCCCTTTTCCTTTTATTCTTTTTTTTTTTTTTTTTTTGAGACGGAGTCTCGCTCTGTCACCCAGGCTGGAGTGCAGTGGTGCAATCTCGGCTCACTGCAAGCTCCGCCTCCCGGGTTCACGCCATTCTCCTGCCTCGGCCTCTCCGAGTAGCTGGGGCTACAGGTGCCCGCCACCACGCCCGGCTAATTTTTTTGTATTTTTAGTAGAGACGGGGTTTCACCGTGGTCTCGATCTCCTGACCTTGTGATCCGCCCTCCTCGGCCTCCCAAAGTGCTGGGATTACAAGCGTGAGCCACCACGCCCGGCCCCTTTTCCTTTTATTCTGAGGATCTTAGTATTGCCTTCTCTATAAGGCAGTTAATTTTTTTAAGTTGCCTTATAAATGCAATTAATCCCCCTATTGTTATCAGAAGGATGGCCATGGTCCCCCACGAGAGGAGATGGGAATTGGAAAGTTTGATTTGGGAGCATTCTGAATTTTCTCCTCACTTGTAGCTAGTCATCACCCACATGGTTCTAGTTTTCCATGTGATTTGACACAGCTGAAGTTCAGTGGCTCCTTGGATTGCTGAAATGAAATGGAGGCCTTCTTTGCAACCTGAGCTCTTCTAGCTTTCTGTTTCTCTGTGTCTTAGAAAAGAAGTTCATGTTTTGGGTCACTAATGTAAGTAAGAAATTGAAGAAGTAGATGATTACAAATGAATAACCTGTTGTTAGTAGTGTACATAGGGTAGTTTTAGATCTGTGTAGATCATGATGATTTGGTTGTGTGGCTTCGGCAGCCAACCACCTAAATTACTTGAATGAAGCTTCTTTCCTGAAAGGAGCTTGGATTCATCTGAATTTCAGAGTACTTTCACTTGAACATCCTGTCAGCATAATTCAAATTTTAAAATGCTTGCTTGGGTATTGTATTTTTTAAATAGAATTTTAGCATTTAACAACATAAACCAAAATAATCTTCTCCTTCCACCTCTCCACTGAACCTGTAGACAGTCAAGGCCTTGTCTGAGTCCTGTGTTCTTGCCCTCCCTGTGGCTGCTGGTTCTAACCCAACTCCAGCCCCTTAGCAAGTGCTCTCCTCCCTTGAGCCTGTGCTGCTATTACACACCAGGCTCGCCCATTTCCTAGGGTGTCTCTTGCCGCCTTCCATCCCCCTCCACTTCACCCTAACCCTCTTCCTCTTTCTCGCACTCTCTCATTTGGTGTTTCTCAGTGGGGTTTGTGGATGTCCCGCATCAGAACCACCTGGGGTCTGGCCAGGCCGACTGGATCTGAACCTCTGGGGAAGGGGTGGGAGCTGCAGAGGGGTCTGCTTGTTGTTCAAGCCCTCCTGGGGATTCTCTCACTCACCAGAGTTCAAGAGGCAGTGCTCTAATTTTTTTTTTCTTTTCTTCTTTTAGAGGCTGTGTCTCACCATGTTACTTAGGCTGGGCTTGAACTCCTGGCCTCAAGCTATTGTCCGGCCTCAGTCTCTGAGTGGTTGGGATTACAGGCAGAACCACTGTGCCTGGCTCACACTGCTCTAATTCCTGATACCCACCCAGCTAAGTTCCTGATTCTGCTTTACACCCTTCGCCCTTTGTTTTAGGGAGTTCATACTCTCCAGCAGGCTTTGTTCTTCTGCTACCCAGAGGCCCCCCTCCAGCTCCCACCTCTTATCTAGCATCCAGCCTTCTATTTGCAGTTATTCCCAGGGAATCTCCTGCATGCTGGGTGTGACCACCCACACTTGTCATCTCTTGGAACAACATCCCCAGGAGGTAGGTATTCTTCTACCAGGTTATTTTGTAAATGAGGACATAGAGACTAAGAGGGATATATATGTATGGTGGTATTTGCTTTGTTAGAGGGAATAATAATGAACGTACATCAAATACTTGGACGAGAGAATGATTCTCTTGAATGTACTATCTTTGTAGACTTGATATGAAACTTGGGTTTGTTGTTCTTTCTTACATTACTTCTACTAGAACCACTGGGAGGCAGGAGAGGGGGAAAGATGATAAATGCTGTGCAAGAGTTCTGCATTAACAATGAGAATAGAAAACCTGTGGGAACCTCCCTCAAAAATGACAGGGCTAACCAGGAGTGCCCTAACTGTGACTTTGCCCCATAGCATTTTTTTTTTTTTGAATTGTGTGGTGTTCATTGACTGTTGATTATTACAGAACTGGGTCAGTTGGAGGTCAGGGAGGCAGGGAAGGGGGAAGCTGTGGGCTGAGAGTTGAAACAAGCAGTTCTACCAATCCATGTGAAACCTTAGGGAGAATGTAGGGCTTTAAAAAACACACTTGGGAAATTTTCTTTATAAAATTAGCAGAAGAGTAGATCACTGCCCTGTTTACACTTTGCGTATGCAACAATACAAATGTAGAAAAATAACCTATTATGAGAACGCAGTGACAATAATTGCACATTAAGAGAGTTAGGTCACTGCTGGCCAGATCTGGCTATGATTTGCATCAGTTTTAGTTTTTGTGAAAGGAATGTTTGATCCAACAGAAAATGGGCTTTGAGTGTGCTGGAGCTCCTCTTTCTCCTCTTGCCCCCTCCTTTTCCCAGGTTGAAGATGGATCCGCCCGGGCACTTGTTGCTTCCTCCAAAGGAGCTCCCCATTGCAGCTGGAAGAGAGGCTTGTTTCTCCAGCTGTCTAACCTTTAGTTTTATCTGCCTCTTGTTGACCTCTTAGTTTTATAATGAGTCAGTTTATTTGCTTGTACAAATTGAGTTTTCTTAGAGAGAAGTATAACAGAGTTAGAAAGAGGCCAATGTTTTGTTTCCCCTTATGAGGGAGAAGTAGCTATGGGACTGGGCACGGCTGGGGCTGTTCATTCCATGACAGTCCCTGTTGTTGGTTTATTTTAGTACCACGTAGTGAAGCCTTGTGGGCAGAGAAATATTGTCTCCTTTGTCGGAGGTAGAAATATCTGCAGGGTTTACAAGCTAATTACTTCTCAATTCCCTGGGAGTTCTAACAATTTGCTTAGCAACTGGCCTGACCAGTCCCTCCCCCTAGCTGCCCCCCAACATGACTACACTTACTGGTGGGGCTGATGGAGCAGTTTTCGAACTAAACAAGGATTAAGCATTTTGTGAAAATGGTGCCAGTCTTTTCCTCGATGGGACCTGAGCCTGTAACCTAGTCCAACAAAACGAGGGAGAACAAGCCAAAAAAAACCTTTTTAAGAAACAACACAGGCAGTAGGAAATCATACTGGTCAGGGCTTGTTTTCCTGGCGCGGGGCCTCATTCCAACCTGTTGCAATCAGCTCTAGAGTGTCTATAGGGACACCCTGGTGCAGGGGCCCCGTGGAGGAAAGGAACTTTTACATTTCTGTTTGACTGGGCTGCTTGCCAGGGACTAAGTTCAAAGTGCAGTTTCCAGTAATTTGCTGAGACTTCTCTGTGGGTTTGATAGGCCAGGACAGAAGCCTGCAAGCCGAAGTAATATTTCCTGATTTCTGTCATTCCTTAAGAAGAGAAGGAAGGTTGTTGAGGGACTAGGGGTTGGAGACTTTTGTTGGCTCTTAGAGCAGATTGGACCCCCCCCCTTCCCCCTGTTGACCCCAGCCCCTTCTCCTCAATCCCGGTCCAGGGCCATTGGCAGCCTGGCACTAGATGGAGGGCTCCCTCTCAGAGCAAACGTGAGGTATGCATTCCACGAGCCAGCGAAAGCCTGCATTGATTTACTGCATGCTAGCATTATTTGGAGCTATAAAGTTGTCGAGTAATGGCAATATGTTCTTGTTTTCTCATATCTGTAGGATGAAAGTGAACGTTTTTATAATCCTTCCCTCCTCACCACATTTAGTTCCTGGTGTTAAACATGTGGGCTTGATTAAAGGAGAAAAAGAACTACAAAAAGTTAGATTTTTACATTCCTCTCTTACAATGCCTCATTCCCTCAACCATCCCCTTCCCAGAACACTGATGGCAAGGCCCATATTCTTGTCATTTCCTCTTTGTCTCTCCCCCTCTCCCTGCCCTGTGTCTATGAGAGGACTCAATGCATAGTAATTCAAAATGAATCTTTATTAAATGAAGGGGTAGGTAGTGGTGGAATCTCACTTCAAAGAAGGGTTGGGTAGAATGATATCATTTCTATGTCTGGCAGAGGCTCACAGAATGGTGCTTTATTGATTTTGATTACAACTCCTTTTCTACAGCAAGAAATTGTGTTGCAAAAATGTTTGCTGTGGTCCCCATATCAGTCACTCTTTACATGGAAAGGACTCAGCTGAGCATGAAAGACATTAGGTATTGGGGAGAGAACAGAGAGATAGTGGAGCACAGCTGAACTCTCCAAGATTCTTTAGCCCTGTCATCAAGTTGCAATCACCTTTTATTATGATCACTGACTACCTCAAACATCCATATACCCAAACCAAAGAAACCCCAGGAATACACAAAGAGGGTGGGGTAAAAAGGGTAAATAGCCTGTAGGAGTTACTTCCTTCTTCCCCGACAAAGTTCCTTGACCTACTTCCTTAGTTCTCCTGCAATATACTTTTCATTTGCTAATGTGCCTCTGAAAGACTGACTATATGTGCTGCTTTTCCTCTAGCCTGGAAACTGAATTATAGCAATTTAACATTATAACATAATTCTACTGCAATAAAGCAATTTAGGGCTGGTGGTAGTGATGGAGTGGATGTTGGCGGCAGTGGGAGCAGATAATTTATTAGAAGGGAATTTTTCTGCATCTGTTTAAGAAATGCTAGGATAAAGCCATGTTAGTATGAAATCTTATTTAAATATTTTTATTTGAGGATTGGAACCATGTGAAACCATCTATATATGTATCTATGTGATGCCAAAACAACCAGTTAAAGGTTTTAAAAAAGGAGACTTTTTCGTTATATGAACTTGTATTACACAAATAATGGTTTATGTACTTAATTGGCTTTTAAAAAATCTACGTGAATGAATTGACTATTTGCTTTTTACAATGTGAAGTTAAAAAACGAGTCTCAGCTAGGTGCAGAGTGAGCCTGTAGTCCCAGCTACTTGGGAGGCTGAGACAGGAGGATTACTGGAGGCTAGGAATTTGAGGCTGCTATGATTGTTCCTATGAATAGCTACTGCGTGCCAGCTTGGGCAACATAGCAAGAACCTGTCTAAAAAAAGTCTCAAATATTTCAGTAATCTTTAGCTATGAAAAAAAAACTGTGACAAATTGTCTATAAAACCAAGCACCTAGCTGACTCTGTAGGTAGGTTTCAGGGAAAAGGAGAGCAAAGAAAGATGAATTTAAAAATTTTCCTTGGCCGCTGATGGTCCACACCATGGTGTAATGAAATTGGGTAATTTAGATTCTTGAGTAAAGACAATTTTCTCATCATCAGACAGGTCTCTTGAGGAAGGACATGGATTTCCCAACATATATCTGACTACTACACATCTCTGTTCAAAAGAATACAGACATCTATCTGCAAAAGATCGTGGCCTTAAAATTGGTTTAAAGCATGTATTACTTCCTGCCAGTTCCTGCAAGTGCTCGTGATTGGGGGATAAGATTAACTGCATCCTGCCTCCTATATCTATAATGTTAGGCATTTGACATTTATGGAGATAACATTGGCAGCTTCATCTGTTCATAAGGCATCCTAAAGGTCCATCATATTATAATTTGCAATATCCATGGCGCCCAAAACTCTGAAATTTCATCTTGTGTGTGGGAGCAAGCCCTTGTGCAGTGAATAAACTACCCAGCCACCTTAGTGGTCACACCTCAGCATGACTGTTGTTCTTCAGACATCCTGATAGATGCAGCCAGTACTCTGCTGGAGTGATCAACATTTGGTTCCTTTGTGAAAAGTGACCTCTAAACAAAGTCACTCGACACTTTCTTTGATGGAAATGACAAATGAAGGCCTAAGATATGAAAGTTCTTAGTGAGAAAATATTTTTACACACTTTTAAATTCTGTGTTTTAAATTTCATTAACTTATTAACAGGCCTAAGGCTGGGCACAGTGGCTCATACCTGTAATCCCAGTGCTTTGGGAGGTCAAAGCGGGAGGATTGCTTGAGCCCAGGAGGTTGAGACCAGCTTGGGCAATATAGTGAGACCCCATCTCTGCAAAAAAATAAGATGTAGCCAGGCATGGTGGCGAGTGCCCGTAGTTTCAGCTACTTGAGAGGCTGAGGTGGGAGGATTGCTTGAGCCTAGAGTTCAAGGTTGCAGTGAGCTATGATTGCGCGGCTGCTGCACTCCAGCCTGGGTAACAGAGTGAGACTCTGTCACTAAAAAAAAAAAAAAAAAAAGCCTACAGGGTCAACTACACCTAGACTTTTCAAATATACTTTCCTATAAGGAAGAAGATGTTATGTGATAGTGATATTTGAGAATTTGAAAATTTTTATGTTACATGAACTGCTTGGGGTCATACATTCAGTTTTTCTTTTTTGTTACGCTTAGGATATCATGGACCATATTTTTGAAACTATCATGTTGTAAAAAAATTAATAAATATTTTGATCTTTTTTTGGATAAGGACTATCACAGACCTTTAACATTTAAATGATCAGTATTGAAGTGAGTGACATAAACAGTATATTTACAGTAGTGCAAAGCTACATGCAGTGGGTATGTAAATGAATGGGTGTGTCTTGATTACAAAAACTCAGAAATGAAAAGCATTAGGAGCCAATTATTCATATTACTAAAGCATTTTCTCTCTGCAGCAGAGGGCTGGCTGCAGGTTATGCTTCAGGTGTGGGTGGCATTTCTTTAGTTCTTTGTTCTGCCAAATCAGTACTGACCACTCCCAAGCAGCCCTTCATTTTTACCCCATATCCAGCTCTTCTTTTTCTGTTGGGCTCCTTTCTTCCAATTCAGTGATCTCAAAGCCAGGCTAACAACTGGGTGGGAAGAAGGAGGGAACCAAAATGAAATAAATGCCTTCCCTGTTTTACAGACATGATCTCATTTCACCTTCATAAACCCATCTGAAGTGAGGTACTGATAACACCCCATTTTGCAGATGAAGCTCAGGAATATTAGGTAACTTGCTCTAAGCCACACAGCAAGAATGTAGAGGGATTTACATGCAAGTTTGTGCAGCTATGAGGACGGAGCTCTTGCTCCTTCCCTGTAGCCTCCAACTAGGGGGAATTTAGCCTGTTTGTGATTTGGTGAAGGTCATTTTGTTGCCTTGTCCCTTATCCTCTTAAGGATTGACAACATTGCTTCATTTTTAGTGACTTTCCCTGATACATTGAAAAATATGTTTGAATTAAGGACTATATCTATGGCATAAAGCAAGGAACATCTGATTACTTTTTCTCCTGTGACTATGAATGCTAGAGGTCCAGGATCACGCAGTAAATGCACTTCCAGCAAAACTTTTTAATGACTGTCACCTTATTCTTTATTTTCAAAATAGTCCTCAGATATTTTAGTCAAAAAGCTATAAATGTAGGCTATAACTAAATTTATCACTATGCTCTTTGTGAAAATTTTTCAATTCAAAGTTTCATCCTCCTCCCCATCCTCAATAAATTTAATACACCCATTACTTACTAACTGGGGATAGAAATAGCAAGTCATTATGATGTCTGTATTAACATCCAAAACACACTGGGTTTCTTCCAGGATTTCCATATCTATTATTCTTAAAACATATAACTTTTAAAACGCAAATGGTTTTCCCAAGCCAATTGTCTAATCACAGATATAAATTTCACTCCATTAAGGAAAGGAAACCAGGCAGTATGACTAAAGTTAGGAATATGATCAAATTTCAAGGGAGAAAAAACAAAGATTAGGTGTGGAATTCTTTCTATTGCTTTTGCTTGTGAAACATGGTTAAAATAAAACCCTGCCTTCCTGCACACAAAAAGCGTGCAGACCTTTAAAGTGAGAGGTTAGATTTAGATATGGATGCTGTCATCCCCTCTCTCTGGATTTGCAGGGTATTCTGCAGAGAAGCCAGGTCTGAGTGCTGCCTCCTTGCTTTTCCTTAGAATGGGTGGAGGGGTCGGGAGACTGGTGAGAGCCAGACAGACGCTTCTCCTGTCTCTTTCTTAGGGTGGTTAGAAGTTATTCAGTCGCATTTTCTCCCATGAAATACCTGTTGCGTATTTACGAGTCCTTGAAATAATGACAGTTCCCTAGAACTGGTGATAACCAGGCAGGTCTATAAACAAGGAAAGGGGATGTGATGGGAAAGTCTAACTCCATAGGCTATGGATGATAGATTCTGTGGAATTCTTTTGATGGCTACTCCTGAAAATACTTCAGCCCCTCAAGGGTTGTTTTTAATGTTTATCAAGATTTTTCTTTATAGGAGTCCCTTTCAACTTCTTAGACTTGCTTCCTTGCTGTTTTCTAAAAATTAAATGTGATCAACTATCTTTAAGAAATGTTAACTCTTCCACTATCTGTACTAAGAACATGAGACAAGACCATTCTCTACCCCCCCGACTTATCAACAAGCAGCAAGCACATACATTTCTTTGAGAGTGTTCAGTGAGATGCACATTCTTGATTTCATAGGCATATATATATATATAAAAGTATAGAAAATGAGATTTACCTTGTAGCTGATATACATTTATGTTGAATTTGAAATAAGTCAGTATGGTTATTGAGAAGGAAGAATCTTTTCAAGTTCTCTTAGTGTCATAGAAGGAAGACAAAAAATGTTTATTTAAAAATATCTGTATTTCTGGCCAGGCGCCATGGCTCATACTTGTAATCCTAGCACTTTGGGAGGCTGAAGTGGGTGGATTGCCTGAGCTCAGGAGTTTGAGACCAGCCTGGTGAACGTGGTGAAACCCCGTCTCTTCTAAAATACAAAAAATTAATGGAGGGTGGTGGCACGTGCCTGTAGTCCCAGCTACTTGGGAGACTGAGGCAAGAGAACCACTTGAGCCTAGGAGGTGGAGGTTGCAGTGAGCTGAGATTGTGCCACTGCATTCCAGCCTGGGCAACAGAACAAGACTCTGTGTCCAAAAAGAAAAAGAAATAATAATAAAATCTGTATTTTTATTGTTGGTAGAAATGAGAATTATTAAGCCTTTTGGAAAGCAAAGTAACAATAATTATTAAAAACTAAAAATACATATATCCTTTCAACCTAGCAATCTCATATTTGGAGGTCTGTATCATATTAAAAATATCTATAGTTATTACCAAGTGGCTGCCTATATTGCATTACCCTATTTTAACTCTCTGTATATGATTTACCATTATCTCCTATTTTTCATATTCTTCTTTTATTCCCTCATTTGTTGATTGATTCATTCATTTATTGTCTTCCCACCTGAATGTGAGCTCTGTGAAAACAAGGACCTCATCTGTCTCATTCATCACTGGAACTCCAACATCCAGAATAGTCCCTGGCACTGATGAGGCATTCAGTAAATATTAGTTGAATGAAAGAAATAAAAACACCCACAGATCAGGACGTATGACCAAGGATATTTATTGCAGCAGTATTATGGTGGCAAAAATCCAGAATCAAAGAGAATGTCCATTAGTGAGGGGCTGATTAGGACCTCCACCACTACTGGGCTAAGCAGTGTGTCACAATGGTTAATGGGACGGCTTTAGCGTCAGATGTCTGGGCTTTAATCCATTTCGGTGTTCATCTTAAACATACAACGAATGGTCCTGGGAAAGGTGTTTAGACCCTGTGTCTTAGTTTTCTCATCTATAAAACGAGGACAATAATGACACCAATCTCATAAGGTTTTGTGAGAATCAAATGAAATGATATAGGTAACATATGTGGGAACAGTGCCTGGCACATTGTAACTCAATAAATAATAGTTATTCTTACTTCATGAAATAGTAAAGAGAATGACTTAAAAATCACTTGGAGGCATTTTCATGGTGCCTAACTTAGTGGCCAACACACAATGCAAAGCACATGTAATGCATGTTGCTTTTGTAAATCTGACAATGATAATAAAATAATCTTATATATATGTATATGATTACTGTGTTTATAAGAGCATAAAATTATGCAAGATATATATTAGGCATATCAGTCTGGGCGTGGGAGGAGAGTTTGCAGCAAATCTCATGTCTGTTACCTCAATCTTCTCCTGTTTTAGAAAGATGAACTCAAATCTGAGCAATTATATGAACCAAAGGTGCTGTAAACATAGGCAAATGGACCACAAAATTCTTGAAAATTGGAGAAAAGGGAATATAAATACCTATATCCACAGATGATTCAGCCATAGGAGACAATATGGACCCCAAATCTAGAAAAAGTTTTAAAATACCACTTTACGGCTGGGAGAGGTGGCTTACACCTGTAATCCCAGCACTTTGGCAGGCCGAGGCTGGTGGATCACCTGAGTTCACGAGTTCGAGGCCAGCCTGGCCAACATGGTGAAACCCCATCTCTACTAAAAATACAAAAAAATTAGCTGGGGGTGGTGGCAGCCACCTGTAATCCCAGCTACTCAGGAGGCTGAGGCAGGAGAATCGCTTGAACCTGGGAGGCAGAAGTTGCAGTGAGCCGAGATTGTGCCATTGCACTCCAGCCTGGGCAACAAGAGTGAAACTCCATCTCAAAAAAAAAAATAAAAAAATAAAATAAAAAAATAAAATACCACTTTACTCATGTCAAAGCATTGTTCAAAAACCCCTATGCCATATCACTTATAAAGTCGAAATTCTTTAGGTTGGTCTTCAAGAGTCTCAATACCTGTGCTGACTCTCCCACAATTTCTTTAAACTAGCTCTGCCTTGGCAGTGTAGACCTCCCATTGTCAACTAAAAATCTATCTTCACCTTTGTTCATGCCTTTCTCCCTCCTTTTTTGGAATCTTACTCATCTCTTAATCCTTGGCTTAAGTCCGTCTCCTCTGAAAGGATGTTTGAATCACCCTAGTCCTCAGGGATTTCTTTACCTACATGCGTGTGTTCTACTAAATATATCATTATGGCTGGACGCTGTGCTTGGTCACTTAGCACTTATCATGTGCTCTCTTAAACAGCCATTCATCTCCGTATGCAAATTTTCCCCCTTTCTTTAACTGGCAGACTTCTTGAGGATGAGGCTCATGACTTTTCCTTCCTTGAATTTCCACAGCTCCCGACATGTTCCTTAGATATAGCTGGCATGCAGTGAATATTTGTTGATGGATAGATATTTATAGCTGTTTTCTTGAAAACTGGAAGTATATAGTTATCCCATGATTAATAGATGGGTTAGAGCCCTTTAGAAGAAACCAATTTATTTGCATATAAGCTTATCTATCTAGATAAGAATGCTCTGCCTAAATATGGAAAAAACTTCAAGAACATTTCAAATCCTCAAAAATGTGTGTGCACTCAGTGATATGAATCCACATTTGCCATAAGCAGGATGAATGAAAAATGAAACTAAATGAGATATTTACATTTTTGAGAACTGGAGACAGTGAAATATTAATAAAGTTCATAGTAGTTAACACTTACTTGACTTTTATTATAAGCTATCTAAATACTTTATATATATTAACTCATTTAATCCTTAAAAAACCTTTAATTTTTAAAAAATTTAAAAAATTAGGCCGGGTGCGGTGGCTCACGCCTGTAATCCCAGCACTTTGGGAGGCCAAGGCAGGCGGATCACGAGGTCAGGAGATCGAGACCATCCTGGCTAACACGGTGAAACCCCGTCTCTATTAAAAATACAAAAAATTAGCCGGGCGAGGTGGCGGGCGCCTGTAGTCCCAGCTACTCGGGAGGCTGAAGCAGGAGAATGGCGTGAACCTGGGAGGTGGAGCCTGTGGTGAGCTGCGATCGCGCCACTGCACTCCAACCTGGGTGACAGTGAGACTCCGTCTCAAAAAAAAAAAAAAAAAAAAAAAAAATTAGCCCACATTCAATGACCTATCTATTTTTAAAATGTTTTTGAGATAGGGTCTCACTCTGTCACCCAGGTTGGTGTGCAGTGGCACAGTCATGACTCACTGCAGACTTGACCTTCTGGGCCCAACCGATCTTCCTACCTCAGCTTCCCAAGTAGCTGGTACCACAGGTGTATGCCACCATGCCTAGCTTATTACATTTTCTCTTTTGTAGAGACTTGGTTTCCCTATGTTGCCCAGGCTGGTCTCCAAATCCTGAGCTCAACTTATCCTCCCACCTCAGCCTCCCAAAGCATAGGGATTACAGGTGTGAGCCACTGTGCCTGGCCATAGAGACATTATTATTAATTCCATTTCACACAGGGTGAAGCACAACTGACCTAGCTCCTACTTGTACCTATGAGTTTCTTTAAGCTGTTTAATTGAAATACAAATAATTTGATGATTTCTGATTTGTAATTTAACCTATATAACTACATCTGCACAAAGGACAAAACCCATACATCCAAGTGTTTTGTAAATGAAAGACTAGGATTCTGCTCAAGGTGAGATTTAAAACTAATGAACTTGGTTTAAAGAAAAATTAATAAACATCACCCCCCAAAAGTTTTCTGCAGACATCTTCTAAAGAAACTATTTATATTTGATCTGAGAATTCTGTTACTGCCTTTCTTTTAGAATGTTTTAAAAAGTCAATCTGTGCTTCTTAAAATAAATTCAGTCTCCCTTATTAATAGTTACGTCTGGTTTTAAACCAGAGACAGCTTTATTGTGCATTTCATTTAAATGATCTTCTCTGTGAGTTTGATTTTACCCTCAAAGGCTGAAGACTTAGCCGTTAGCAAAAGGTGCTCTAAAGAATTTTCTAATAGTCTCTAGAGAGAATTTTAAGACAAGAGTTCCAAAAATGTTGTCAACATTATGTTATCTAAATTCTGGGAAGACCAAGCGATTCTTCAAGGTCATACAGCGATTCAGGAACAAAGACAGTACAAGAATCTAGCTAGGGCTTTTGACTCCTGTCCACTCTGTTTTCTGCTAACCTACACAACCACTAGAGGTCTCAGCGAGATACTTATGGGCTGCCCCCTAAAGGTGGTGGTAAGAGAAGAAATCCAGCCGTCTCATGGGGAGTGTAGATAAGAATGTGACATTGACCTGAAGCCTCTGCTGGGAGCAGCAGAGAGTGTCAAAATGTTGAGCATTGAAAGACTGACCAGTCTTTGTAGTCTTATTTAGCTGTTGTGTGTGAGAGAAGGAAGTTGTTGGATTTATATTGTGCTCCTCACTGAGAAGTAATAATGATTTCTCATGAGCCTGTCTTATGGGTTTGAATGCCCAGAAATTCTAAGTCAGGGTTTCAACCAATTTTGTGGACGCTGAACACTATAATAGCTAGCATTTAAGTGTCTACTATATGTCAGGAATTGTTTTAAGTACCTTACATATATTACTTCACTTAACCTTCATAACAACCCATTGAAGTAATGACTTTGTATCACTCCTATTTTATAGATAGGGAAGCTGAGTTACAGAGAGGTTACATGACTTGCTTTAATTTGCTCAAGGTTATATGGCTATTAAATGGTTGAATTGGGATTCAAACCCAGGCAGTTTGGCTTCAAAGCCTAATCAATTAAAAATTTATTATTAGTAATAAAAATTTCAAACATACATAAAGGTAGGAGAATAGTGTAATGGACCTCCCCATTTACCCATCTCCCACACTGACAGCAGTCATTAACTCATGGCCAATCTTATTTTATCTATATTTCTACCTACTTCCCTGGTTGCCCAGCCCCTTTCCTGGATTATTACACACACACACACACACACACACACACACACACACACACACACACACTCCTTTTTTTTGTCGTTATTTCAATAGTTTTTGAGCTACAGGTAGTTTTTGGTTACATGAGTAAGTTCTTTAGTGGCAATTTCTGAGATTTTGGTGCACCTGTCACCCGGGCTGTGAACACTGTACCCAATTTGTAGTCTTTTATCACTCATCTCCATCCCACTCTTGCCCTCAAGTCTCCAGAAACCATTATATCATTCTCATGCCTTTGCATCCTCATAGCTTAGCTCCCATTTATAAGTGAGAACATACGATATTTGGTTTTCCATTCCTGAGTTACTTCACTTAGAATAATGGTCTCCAACTCCATCCAGGTTGCTGTGAATGCCATTATTTCATTCATTTTTTATGGCTGAGTAGTATTCCATTATCTATCTATCTATCTATCTATCTATCTATCTATCTATCTATCTATCTCACATTCTATTTATCCACTGGGTGATTGATGGGCATTTAGACTAGTTCCATATTTTTGTAATTGCAAATTGTGTTGCTATAAACATGAGTGTGCGAGTGTCTTTTCCGTATAATGATTTCTTTTCTTCTAGACAGATACCCAGTAGTGGGATTGAGGGATCAAATGGTAGTTCTACTTTTAGGTCTTTAAGGAATCTCCGTACTGTTTTCCATAGTGGTTATACTAGTTTACATTCCCACCAGCAGTGTAAAAGTGTTCCCATTTCATCACATTCACACCAACATCTATTATTTTTTGATTTTTAAATTATGGCCATTCTTGCAGGAGTAGGATGGTATCTCATTGTGGTTTTAATTTGGATTTCCCTGATAATTGGTGATGTTAAACATTTTTTCATATGTTTGTTGGCCATTTATATATCTTCTTTTGAGAAATGTCTAGTCTTAACCTTTGCCCACTTTTTGATGGGATTATTTGTTTTTTTTTCTTGCTGCAGATTCTGGATATTAGTCCTTTGTCAGCTTCATAGTTTACAAATATTTTCTCCCATTCTGTAGGTTGTGTGTTTACTCTGCTCATTATTTATCTTGCTATGCAGAAGCTTTTCAGTTTAATTAGGTCCCAATTATTTATTTTTGTTTTTGTTGCATTTGGCTTTTGGGTTCTGGGTCATGAACTCTTTGCCTGAGCTAGTGTGTAGAATAGCTTTTCCAATGTTGTCTTCTAGAATTTTTACAGTTTCAGGTCTTAGATTCAAGTCTTTGGTCCATCTTGAGTTGATTTTTGTATAAGGCAAGAGGTGAGGATTCAGTTTCCTTCTTCTGCTTGTGGCTTGCCAATTATGTCAACACCATTTGTTCAATAGGGTGTCCTTTCCCCACTTTATGTTTTTGTTTGCTTTGTCAAAGATCAGTTGACTGTAAGTATTTGGCTTTATTTCTGGGTTCTCTATTCTATTCCATTGGTCTATGTGTCTATTTTTATACCAGTACCATGCTGTTTTGGTAACTATAGCCTTGTAGTATAGTTTGAAGTTGGGTAAAGTGATGCCTCCAGATTTGTTCTTTTTGCTTAGTATTGCTTTGGCTATGTGGGCTTTTTTGTTGTTGTTGTTCTATATGAATTTTAGAATTGTTTTTTCTAGTTCTGTGAATGATGATGATGGTACGTTGATGGGAATTGTATTGAATCTGTAGATTGCTTTTGTCAGTATGGCCATTTTCACAATATTGATTCTACTCATCCATGAGCATGGGATGTGTTTCCATTTGTTTGTGTCATCGGTAATTTCTTTCACCAGTGTTTTGAAGACTTCCTCATAGAGATCTTTTACCTCTTTGGTTAGATATATTCCTAAGTATTTTATTTTATTTTATTTCATTTTGCAGCTGTTGTAAAATGAATTGAGTTCTTGATTTGTTTCTCAGCTTGCTTGTTATTGGTGTATAGCAGTGCTACTTATTTGTGTACATTGATTTTGTATCCTGAAACTTACTAAATTCATTAATCAGATCTAGGACCTTTTTGGGTGAGTCTTTAGAGTATTCTAGGTATGCAATCATATCATTGGCGAACAGTGACAGTTTGACTTCCTCTTTAGTGGTTTGGGTGCCCTTTATTTCTTTCTCTTGTCTGATTGATCTGGGTAGGACTTCCAGTACTATGTTGAATAGAAGTGGTGAAAGTGGGCATTGTTGTCTTGTTCCAGTTCTCAGGGGGAGTGCTTTCAACATTTCCCCATTCAGTATAATGTTGGCTGTGGGTTTGTCATAGATGACTTTTATTACCTTGAGGTATCTCCCTTCTATGCCAATTTTGCTGAGGGTTTTAATCATAATGGGGTGCTCGATTTTGTCAAATGTTTTTTCTGCATCTATTGACATGATCATATTATTTTTGTTTTAAATTCTGTTTATGTGATATATCACATTTATTGACTTGCATGTGTTGAACCATCCCTGCATTCCTGGTATGAAACCCACTTGATCGTGGTGTATTATCTTTTTGATATGCTGTTGGATTCAGTTAGCAGGTATTTTGTTGAGGATTTTTATATTTATGTTCATCAGGAATATTAGTCTGTAGTTTTCTTTTTGTTATGTCGTTTCCTCACAACACACAGATATTCTGTCATATTATTCATAAATATTTCTGTAAATATTGCTAAAAAGACTTAAAAAGAATCACACTCTTCTTCATAGAATGCACATAATATCTGTTTTTCTCCATTTTGTGACATTAGTAGCTTTGATGATTATTATCTAGATTAGTGGTATTCCATTTTATCATTTCTTCTTCATTTATTTGCTGGAATACTTTCTATTATATTAGCTGTTTGATTATCCTGAGGGACAGTTTGCATACAGAAGGCCAGATGGATGCTAGATCTGTATTGACCCCCAACTCCCTTTTTTAAAACTAGTGTCAGTGAGTTGGTTTCTTAACATCAGCCAAGTCAATCACTTAATTTTTAAATGTCATAATGAAGTTATGAATGTTTAAACCTATTTGAATTCATTCGATGCATCTTTTAAAAAATCCATGCTCAAATTGTCTCCAAGAAGCCAGTGGGAGCCTCTTCAAGTTAGGCTTATAAATCTTTCAGTCATCTTCAATAGCTCTCTAATTTTCTGGTATGACAGGATGTTCTAGGCTCATCTTGTTCATTTCTGGCCCTAAACCAGAAATTAGCTATTTTTCAAAGGAGCTTGAGTTTCCTTATGGGAAATGGTATTTTTTAGAAACCACAACCTAGATATGATGACTGCTCATTGATACTGAATTGGTTTATGTTTGAGCCTGCCTCCGTTCTTTTCTCACTTCCTCTGTTCCTTCCTCTCTTCCTTCTTTTTCTTTCATTTTAAAGAGAAAATAAATGATGAGTTCTTACAGAGAATAACTTACTTGTTTTATCTTTCTGTATAAATTTGTGTCTAATTAATAATAGTTTTAGAATAATATAAAATATTATTAAAATGCAATTGTAAAACAACAGTTTGAATTTATTTTGCAGTTCTTTTCATCTTTAGAGTATATACCAATAGGGATGTAGAAATCATTGTCTTTTACAGTCGCTTGAAAAAAATAGATAGTTAAATTTATTTGCTTCATTTTGCTTTAGAGTTGTAGTGTAGTTATTTTAGATTTATTTAATTTTGTTTTTAAAAATTTATTTTTTAGAATTGACAAGTAAAAATTGTATATATTTATGGTGTACAATATGATGTATATATATATACACACACATATAAATGTATATGCATTGTGGAATGACTAAGCGATTTTAAATAAGCATTACTTCACATACTTAGTTTTTGTGGTGAGAACACTTAAAATCTAATTTTAGTAATTTTAAAATATACAATATGTTGTTATTAGCTGTAGTCACCATGACATACAATAGATCTCTTGAACTTATTCCTTCTGTCTAAGTGAAATTTTGTGTCCTTTGACCAGCATCTTCCCAATTTCTCCACCCCTCGGCCTCTCCTGTTTATATGACTGATTTTTTACACTCTACATGTAAGTGAGGTCATGTAGTATTTGTCTTTCTGTGCCTGGTTTATTTCATTTATCATAATGTCCTCCAGGTTCATCTATGTTTTTGCAAATGAGAAAATTTTCTTTTTTTATAAGGCTGAATTGTATTCCATTGTGTACACATACCGTATTTTCTTTTTCTTTTTTTTTTTTTTTGAGACGGAGTCTTGCTCTGTCACCCAGGCTGGAGTGCAGTGGCACCATCTCAGCTCACTGCAAGCTCCGCCTCCCAGGTTCACACCATTCTCCTGCCTCAGCCTCCCAAGTAGCTGGGACTACAAGCGCCCACCACCATGCCTGGCTGATTTTTTGTATTTTTAGCAGAGACGGGGTTTAACCGTGTTGGCCAGGCTGGTCTCAATCTCCTGACCTCATGATCCACCTGCCTCGGCCTCCCAAAGTGCTGGGATTACAGACGTGAGCCACCGCGTCCAGCCACACATACCATATTTTCTTTAGCCATTCACTCTTTGATGGACACTTAGCATGATTCCATGTCTTGGCTATTGTGAATAATACCATAATGAACAGGGGGTGAAGACATCTCTTTGATATACTGATTTCATGTTGTTTAGATATATACCCCAGTGGTGGCTTGTTGGATCATATGGTAGCTCTATTTTTAATTTTTTGAGGGACCTCCATACTGTGTATGTATAATGGCTATATTTATTTATATTCCCAACAACAGTACAAAATGGTTCCCTTTTCTCCACATCGTCACCAACACTTAATCTTTCATCATTTTGATAATAGCCTTACTTTTGTTTTAAAGTTATATAAAACAAAGTATATTCAGAGAAGTTGGCCTCCAATCTCCCCTCTCCCATAGGTAATTTTTAAAAACTTCATGGTTTATCTTTCAATTTTATTTTACAGGAGCAAATATGTATAGATACTTGCATCTCATTCACATCTACTTTCTTAGATAAATGTAAGTTTACTATATACATTTTCCTCCACCTTATTTTTTTTTTAACTATACAATTTATCTCAGCATTCACTGCTTAGCAGCAGGTGCAGCTATCTCTTATCCCTTTTAAGTTGCATAGTTTATTCAGCCAGTCCCCAAGTGATGGACATTTGAGCTGTTTCAAGTCTCACTTAAAGATTTCTGTATATACTGATCAAAGCCTAAAGACATTTACATTGAATAAAAGTCTAATTCCAGCAAAGGGGCAAAATTAGATAAAATGACTTCTACAGTTTGGGTTGTATTCTCTTATTCATCACAGCATGTATAAAATAAGGGAATCTTCTTTGTTCAATAATACCAGGCTTAGGGAAACAATAGTAGGAGAATCAAGGCTATGTGGTTTTTTAACTATCCAGTTGGTTCTTAGTCCTGAATACTCAGATTGGTGTGTTTCCCTGACCTTAACTTTTCATGTGTAGATGGTAATGTGCTAGGAGTAGCTAAATTTTCAAAAGCTTGTATGCTTTTGAAATCCACAAATTCAACCAAATGCGGATTAATGTATTTCCAAAAAAAGACCCAATAAAAAATACAAAACATAATACAAATTTTAAAAAATATGCTTAACAACAATTTACATAGCATTTACATTGTATTAAGTATTGTAAGTAATCTAGAGATGATTTAAATTATATGGAACAATGGAACAGAACAGAATCCAGAAGAAAAGCCATACCCCTACAGCCATCTGTTCTTCGACAAAGTTGACAAATATAAGCAATGGGGAAAGGACTCCGTGTTCAATAAATGGTGCTGAGATAGCTGGCTAGCCATATGCAGAAGAATGAAACTGGACCGCTAATTTTCACCATATACAAAAGTTAACTCAAGATGGATTAAATATTTAAATGTAAGCCCTCAAACTATAAGAATCTTAGAAGCAAACCTAGGAAACACCATTCTGGACACTGGCCTTGGAAAAGAATTTATGACTAAGTCCTCAAATGCAATCGCAACAAAACCGAAAATTGACAGCTTCTGCACAGCAAAATAAACTATCAATAGAATAAATAGACAACATACAGAATGGGAGAAAATATTTGCAAACAATGCATCTGACAAAAGTCTGCTATCCAGAATCTGTAAGGATCTTAAATAATGGGACAAGCAAAAACCAAAGAATCCCATGAAAAAGTATGCAAAAGACATGAACAGAGGACACACAAATGGCCAACAAACATGAAAAAATGTTCCACATCCTGAATTATCAGAGAAATGCAAATCAAAACCACAATGAGATACCATCTCATATGTCAAAACAGCAATTATTAAAGAGTCAAAAAATAACAGAGTCAAAAATAACAGGGTATAAATGCCCTGTTGAATGGGAATGTAAATTAGTTCAGCCACTGTGAAAAGAAGTTTGGAGATTTCTCAGAGAACTTAAAATAGAACTACCATTTGACCCAGCAATCCTGTTACTGGGTATATGTATTTAAAAAAATTGTTTTACCAAAAAGACACATGCACTCATATATTCATTGCGGCACCATTCACAATAGCAAAAACATGGAATCAACCTAGGTGCCCATCAGCAGTGGACTGGATAAAGAAAATACAGTACATATACACTGTGGAATACTATGCAACCATAAAAAAGAACAAAATCATGTTCTTTGCAGCAACATGCAGCTGGAGCCCATTACCTCAAGCAATTGAATGCAGGAAGAGAAAACCAAATACCACATATTCTTATTTAAGTAGAAGGCTAAACATTGGGTAAACATGAACATAAAGATGGCAATAATATATATTGGGGACTCCGAGAGGGAGGAGGCAGGGAGAGAGGCAAGGGTTGAAAAACCATTGACTACTATGTTCACTACCCGGGTGATGGCATCATTTGTACCCCAAACCTCAGCATTACCATTTGGGATCATTTGTACCCCAAACCTCACCAATATACCCATGTAACAAACCTGCCCAGGTACCCCCTGAATCTAAAATAATAGTTGCAATTATAAAAAAAAAGTACATGTAAGGATGTGCATATGTAATGTAAAAATACTGCCTCATTTTACATAAGAGACTTGGGCAGATTTTGGTTATCTGTTGGGGTCCTGGAACCAATTCCCCACAGATACGTAGGGAGGACTGTATTATTCTTGGCCCCTCTGTTTATTTATCTATTATCTTTTAAATATTTATATTTTTAAATGTTTATTATCTTTTTAATAAAAATGTCTTTATTATCTTTTTTTAATTTTTATTATTATTATACTTTAAGTTTTAGGGTACATGTGCACAATGTGCAGGTTTGTTACATATGTATACATGTGCCATGTTGGTGTGCTGCACCCATTAACTCGTCATTTAGCATTAGGTATATCTCCTAATGCTTTCCCTCCCCCCTCCCCCAACCCCACAACAGTCCCTGGAGTGTGGTGGTCCTCTTCCTGTGTCCATGTGTTCTCATTGTTCAATTCCCACCTATGAGTGAGAACATGCAGTGTTTGGTTTTTTGTCCTTGCAATAGTTTGCTGAGAATGATGGTTTCCAGTTTCATCCATGTCCCTACAAAGGACATGAACTCATCATTTTTTATGGCTGCATTGTATTCCATGGTGTATATGTGCCACATTTTCTTAATCCAGTCTATCATTGTTGGACATTTGGGTTGGTTCCAAGTCTTTGCTATTGTGAATAGTGCCACAATAAACATACGTGTGCATGTGTCTTTGTAGCAGCATGATTTATAATCCTTTGGGTATATACCCAGCAATGGGATGGCTGGATCAAATGGTATTTCTAGTTCTAGATCCCTGAGGAATCGCCACACTGACTTCCACAATGGTTGAACTAGTTTACAGTCCCAGCAACAGTGTCAAAGTGTTCCTATTTCTCCACATCCTCTCCAGCACCTGTTGTTTCCTGACTTTTTAATGATGGCCATTCTAACTGGTGTGAGATGGTAGCTCATTGTGGTTTTGATTTGCATTTCTCTAATGGCCAGTGATGATGAGCATTTTTTCATGTGTTTTTTGGCTGCATAAATGTCATCTTTTGAGAAGTGTCTGTTCATGTCCTTTGCCCACTTTTAGATGGGGTTGTTTGTTTTTTTCTTGTAAATTTGTTTGAGTTCATTGTAGATTCTAGATATTAGCCCTTTGTCAGATGAGTAGATTGTGAAAATTTTCTCCCATTCTGTAGGTTGCCTGTTCACTCTGATGGTAGTTTCTTTTGCTGTGCAGAAGCTCTTTAGTTTAATGAGATCCCATTTGTCAATTTTGGCTTTTGTTGCCATTGCTTTTGGTGTTTTAGACATGAAGTCCTTGCCCACGCCTATGTCCTGAATGGTATTGCCTAGGTTTTCTTCTAGGGTTTTTATGGTTTTAGGTCTAACATGTAAGTCTTTAATCCATCTTGAATTAATTTTTGTATAAGGCGTAAGGAAGGGATCCAGTTTCAGCTTTCTACATATGGCTAGCCAGTTTTCCCAGCACCATTTATTAAATAGGGAATCCTTTTCCCATTGCTTGTTTTTGTCAGGTTTGTCAAAGATCAGATGGTTGTAGATATGTGGCATTATTTCTGAGGGCTCTGTTCTGTTCCATTGGTCTATATCTCTGTTTTGGTACCGGTACCATGCTGTTTTGGTTACTGTAGCCTTGTAGTATAGTTTGAAGTCAGGTAGCATGATGCCTCCGGCTTTGTTCTTTTGGCTTAGGATTGACTTGGCGATGTGGGCTCTTTTTTGGTTCCATATGAACTTTAAAGTAGTTTTTTCCAATTCTGTGAAGAAAGTCATTGTAGCTTGATGGGGATGGCATTGAATCTATAAATTACCTTGGGCAGTATGGCCATTTTCACAATATTGATTCTTCCAACCCATGAGCATGGAATGTTCTTCCATTTGTTTGTATCCTCTTTGATTTCATTGAGCAGTGGTTTGTAGTTCTCCTTGAAGAGGTCCTTCACATCCCTTGTAAGTTGGATTCCTAGGTATTTTATTCTCTTTGAAGCAATTGTGAATGGGAGTTCACTCATGATGTGGCTCTCTGTTTGTCTGTTATTGGTGTATAAGAATGCTTGTGATTTTTGTACATTGATTTTGTATCCTGAGACTTTGCTGAAGTTGCTTATCAGCTTAAGGAGATTTTGGGCTGAGACAATGGAGTTTTCTAGATGTACCATCATGTCATCTGCAAACAGGGACAATTTGACTTCCTCTTTTCCTAATTGAATGCCCTTTATTTCCTTCTCCTGCCTAATTGCCCTGGCCAGAACTTCCAACACTATGTTGAATAGGAGTGGTGAGAGAGGGCATCCCTGTCTTGTGCCAGTTTTCAAGGGGAATGCTTCCAGTTTTTGCCCATTCAATATGATATTGGCTGTGGGTTTGTCATAGATAGCTCTTATTATTTTGAGATACGTCCCATCAATACCTAATTTATGGAGAGTTTTTAGCATGAAGGGTTGTTGAATTTTGTCAAAGGCCTTTTCTGCATCTATTGAGATAATCATGTGGTTTTTGTCTTTGGTTCTGTTTATATGCTGGATTACATTGATTGATTTGCGTATGTTGAACCAGCCTTGCATCCCGGGGATGAAGCCTACTTGATCATAGTGGATAAGCTTTTTGATGTGCTGGTGGATTCGGTTTGCCAGTATTTTATTGAGGATTTTTGCATCAATGTTCATCAAGGATATTGGTCTAAAATTCTCTTTTTTGGTTGTGTCTCTGCCAGGCTTTGGTATCAGGATGATGCTGGCCTCATAAAATGAGTTAGGGAGGATTCTCTCTTTTTCTATTGATTCGAATAGTTTCAGAAGGAATGGTACCAGCTCCTCCTTGTACCTCTGGTACAATTCGGCTGTGAATCCATCTGGTCCTGGACTTTTTTTGGTTGGTAAGCTATTGATTATTGCCACAATTTCAGAGCCTGTTGTTGGTCTAGTCAGAGATTCAACTTCTTCTTGGTTTAGTCTTGGGAGCGTGTATTTGTCAAGGAATTTATCCATTTCTTCTAGATTTTCTAGTTTATTTGAGTAGAGGTGTTTGTAGTATTCTCTGATGGTAGTTTGTATTTCTGTGGGATCGGTGGTGATATCTCTTTTATCATTTTGTATTGCGTCTATTTGATTCTTCTCTCTTTTCTTCTTTATTAGTCTTGCTAGTGGTGTATTGATTTTGTTGATCTTTTCAAAAAACCAGCTCCTGGATTCATTAATTTTTTGAAGGGTTTTTTGTGTCTCTATTTCCTTCAGTTCTGCTCTGATTTTAGTGATTTCTTGCCTTCTGCTAGCTTTTGAATGTGTTTGCTCTTGCTTTTCTAGTTCTTTTAATTGTGATGTTAGGGTGTCAATTTTGGATCTTTCCTGCTTTCTCTTGTGGGCATTTAGTGCTACAAATTTCCCTCTACACACTGCTTTGAATGTGTCCCAGAGATTCTGGTATGTTGTGTCTTTGTTCTCATTGGTTTCAAAGAACATCTTTATTTCTGCCTTCATTTCTTTATGTACCCAGTAGTCACTCAGGAGCAGGTTGTTCAGTTTCCATGTAGTTGAGCAGTTTTGAGTGAGTTTCTTAATCCTGAGTTCTAGTTTGATTGCACTGTGGTCTGAGAGACAGTTTGTTATAATTTCTTTCTTTTACATTTGCTGAGGAGTGCTTTACTTCCAACTATGTGGTCAATTTTGGAATAGGTGTGGTGTGGTGCTGAAAAAAATGTATATTCTGTTGATTTGGGGTGGAGAGTTCTTAAGATGTCTATTAGGTCCCCTTGGTGCAGAGCTGAGTTCAATTCCTGGATATCCTTGTTAACTTTCTGTCTTGTTGATCTGTCTAATGTTGACAGTGGGGTGTTAAAATCTCCCATTATTATTGTGTGGGAGTCTAAGTCTCTTTGTAGGTCACTAAGGACTTGCTTTATGAATCTGGGTGCTCCTGTATTGGGTGCATATATATTTAGAATAGTTAGCTCTTCTTGTTGAATTGATCCCTTTATCATTATATAATGGCCTTCTTTGTCTCTTTTGATCTTTGTTGGTTTAAAGTCTGTTTTATCAGAGACTAGGATTGCAACCCGTGCCTTTTTTTGTTTTCCATTTGCTTGGTAGATCTTCCTCCATCCCTTTATTTTGAGCCTATGTGTGTCTCTGCACGTGAGATGGGTTTCCTGAATACAGCACACTGATGGGTCTTGCCTCTTTATCCAATTTCCAGTCTCTGTCTTTTAATGGGAGCATTTAGCCCATTTACATTTAAAGTTAATATTGTTATGTGTGAATTTGGTCCTGTCATTACGATGTTAGCTGGTTATTTTGCTCGTTAGTTGATGCAGTTTCTTCCTAGCCTTGATGGTGTTTACATTTTGGCATGTTTTTGCAGTGGCTGGTACCAGTTGTTCCTTTCCATGTTTAGTGCTTCCTTCAGGAGCTCTTTAAGGGCAGGCCTGGTGGTGCAAAATCCCTCAGCATTTGCTTGTCTGTAAAGTATTTTATTTCTCCTTCACTTATGAAGCTTAGTTTGGCTGGATATGAAATTCTGGGTTGAAAATTCCTTTCTTTAAGAATGTTGAATATTGGCCCCCACTCTCTTCTGGCTTGTAGAGTTTCTGCCGAGAGATCCGCTGTTAGTCTGATGGGCTTCCCTTTGTGGGTAACCTGACCTTTCTCTCTGGCTGCCCTTAACATTTTTTCCTTCATTTCAACTTTGGTGAATCTGACAATTATGTGTCTTGGAGTTGCTCTTCTCGAGGAGTATCTTTGTGGCGTTCTCTGTATTTCATGAATCTGAATGTTGGCCTGCCTTGCTAGATTGGGGAAGATCTCCTGGATAATATCCTGCAGAGTGTTTTCCAACTCGGTTGCATTCTCCCCGTCACTTTCAGGTACACCAATCAGATGTAGATTTGGTCTTTTCACATAGTCCCATATTTCTTGGAGGCTTTGTTCATTTCTTTTTATTCTTTTTTCTCTAAACTTCCCTTCTCACTTCATTTCATTCATTTCGTCTTCCATCACTGATACCCTTTCTTCCAGTTGATCGCATTGGCTCCTGAGGCTTCTGCATTCTTCACGTGGTTCTTGAGCTTCTTGAGCCTTGGCTTTCAGCTCCATCAGCTCCTTTAAGGACTTCTCTGCATTGGTTATTCTAGTTATCCATTTGTCTAATTTTTTTTCAAAGCTTTTAACTTCTTTGCCATTGGTTTGAATTTCCTCCTGTAGCTTGGAGTAGTTTGATTGTCTGAAGCCTTCTGCTCTGAACTCGTCAAAGTCATTCTCTGTCCAGCTTTGTTCCGTTGTTGGTGAGGAGCTGCTGCGTTCCTTTGGCAGAGGAGAGGTGCTCTGCTTTTTAGAGTTTCCAGTTTTTCTGCTCTGTTTTTTTCCCCATCTTTGTGGTTTTATCTACTTTTGGTCTTTGATGATGGTGACGTACAGATGGGTTTTTGGTGTGGATTTCCTTTCTGTTTGTTAGTTTTCCTTCTAACAGAGAGGACCCTCAGCTGCAGGTCTGTTGGAGTTTGCTAGAGGTCCACTCCAGACGCCGTTTGCCTGGGTATCAGCAGCAGTGGCTGCAGAACAGCGGTGGCTGTATAACAGTGGATATTGGTGACATGCAAATGCTGCTGCCTGATCATTCCTCTGGAAGTTTTGTCTCAGAGGAGTACCCGGCCGTGTGAGGTGTCAGTCTGCCCCTACTGGTGGATGCCTCCCAGTTAGGCTGCTTAGGGGTCAGGGACCCACTTGAGGAGGCAGTCTGCCCATTCTCAGATCTCCAGCTGCATGCTGGGAGAACTAGTACCCTCTTCAAAGCTGTCAGACAGGGACATTCAAGTCTGCAGAGGTTACTGCTGTCTTTTTGTTTGTCTGTGCCCTGCCCCCAGAGGTGGAGCCTACAGAGGCAGGCAGGCAGGCCTCCTTGAGCTGTGGTGGGCTCCACCCAGTTCGAGCTTTTGGGCTGCTTTGTTTACCTAATCAAGCCTGGGCAATGGCAGGCACCCCTCCCGCAGCCTGGCTGCCGCCTTGCCGTTTGATCTCAGAGTGCTGTGCTAGCAATGAGCGAGACTCCGTGGGCATAGAACCCTCTGAGCCAGGTGCGGGATATAATCTCCTGGTGTGCTGTTTTTTAAACCAGTAGGAAAAGCGCAGTATTAGGGTGGGAGTGACCCGATTTTCCAGGTGCCGTCTGTCACCCCTTTCTTTGACTAGGAACAGGAACTCCCTGACCCCTTGCGCTTCCCGAGTGAGGCAATGCCTCGCCCTGCTTTGGCTTGCGCACGGTGCACTGCACCCACTCTCTGGCACTCCCTAGTGAGATGAACCCGGTACCTCAGATGGAAATGCAGAAATCACCCGTCTTCTGCGTCGCTCATGCTGGGAGCTCTAGACTGGAGCTCTTCCTATTCGGCCATCTTCTCTTTATTATCTTTTAAAGAATGAATCTACCTTTGTGCATTGAAATATCACTTATATGCAAATGACTTCCAAATAATCGTCTTCAGCTCAGGGATATCTCCAGGCACCTCCAGCTCAAGGCATCTAAAATTAAATGCATCATCTTGTATATTTTGCATACAATATGAAAACAACTGCCCTATTCTCTATTCCTATTTTCAATAATGAAACCATTCTCCCGGGTTTAAAGCCACTGGTGATATACCCTTATTTATTTATTTAGCCTTTGTACTATCTAATTTGACCAAGTCTCCTAGGTTAGATATCGATTTACCTGGGCCACATGAAAACTTGGTCATAACAATCATACCCCAAAGACACCTTTTGGAAAAAAGACTGTAATAGCAGCAATTTGTCTTCACCCTTTTCCCATGGATCACTGTGTCAGATGAAGATATTAAAGGCATAGGGTCGAATGTGACTATTTGGAAGAAATACTGAATATGTGGAATAAAAGAATAAGAAAAAGGATTTCAAAAGCTGGTATTAATGAGGCCCACTTAAACAAATGAAACTGATTAAATATCCCATGTGCTTTTATGAGAGAGAGTGCCCAGATATGAGAGGGCTTGAAGCCACACCCAGCAGAAGCACTGAAGGGCCAGGTGTGACAGCCAGCAGGAATGGGTTCTGCTATGAGAAATCAACCTCCAGTCCTCGAAAGGCTGTCATTAGAAGGACTAGAACCATCAATCTTGGGAGGTTGTAGGAAGCAGAACCAGCACTAGTAGGTGATAGAGATGTGTCATCCAGGTTCGGCAGGGAAGCAGTGCCACTCTGAGTGTGGGCTGGCATATTTATTATAGGAATTAAACCTTACTCAATTGTGGGAGGATCAGGGGAAAGGAAGGCCCAGAAAGGGGAGCTGGAGGATCAGAGTGGGAGTCATTCATTTCAGACATGACTGAAGCATTGGCCTGGGTGGGCAAGCTGGAGCTTGCAGGAAAATCTGAGAAGATGAACCCATCCAGCTGCTGACGTGGGATTATAAAGAGGGAATCAGTGCAGTGTCTTTGGGAAGCTGTTGCCTCAAGGGAGCTACTGAGAATCTGTAGCCTTAGGGGAGCTACTGAGAATCTGTACCCAAGTGACTGGTAGTGGACAGTTGCTAGTCAGCAGGGCTAATAATTGGAAAGCACTAAATATGGGTCTGAGGAGAGAGAGGACCACGTGGATCCTGCCACACTCCTCTGCATCTTTCTGTCATTATGTCTGAGAATGAAGTCTTCACTTCTGTCTCAAATCTTGCCTGAGTTCCTTTTCTGCAACTCTTGTTTTTTGAGACAGAGTCATACTCTGTCACCCAGGCTGGAGTACAGTGGTACAAGCATGGCTCACTGCAGCATCGAGCTGCTGGGCTCAAGCAATCCTCCCACCTCAGACTCCCAAGTAGCTTGGGACTACAGGCAAATGACGCTGTGCCTGACTAATTTAAAACATTTTTTGTAGAGGTGAGGTTTCACTATGTTGTCCAGGATGGTTTTGAACTTCTGTACTTCAGAGATCCTCCCACCTTGGCCTCATAAATTGCCAGGATTACAGGCATGAACTACTGTGCCTGGCCTGGCTACTCTTGACACAGTCCTAGAGGGAAAGGAATTATGAGAGATGTCCTTACCAGACTAACCAATTTGACTACAGCATACCCAGCACAAAACAGAGGGAGACTTTTACACAATGAAAGAGAAAGAAAAAGATGGTTTTGAATCTGCCTGAGTGTGAGGTACCTCTAGAGATAATGAGGGAGTGACCACATGGCAGGGCAAGTGTAGATGGACTCAAGCGCTGGGAATTTACTTTGCCTAAAGTTAAAAAAGAACTTCTACATGCTGCTACCATCAAATGTACCCATTTACCTCTATCTGTGACTGTGCACTCAACTTTCTGTTTCTCTGTCCTCCTCTGTTTTCTGCGAACTGGTAGTTAGATTTAGAGACTTGATCCCCTTCAGGATAGATTATTTATTTTGGCAAGAAAAATCCAAAAGTGGTGCTTAGTGTCCGTGGTCTTTCTGTTTGTGACGTTAATGGCTACTTAATGCTCATTTCTTCATCTGAGGAAAGCCAGATCTCTTACCCTCTTTGCCATTGCCTTTTCTTTGAAGAGTAAGTAAAACTTCATAATGCTGGCCAGAATGGGTGTCCCCTAGAGAAAAAGGCTTGTGCACACATATTCTTATGAGCATGTATGTATCCACATATGCGCATTCCCACTACATGTTCTTGTGAAGACGAACTTTATTTTTGTGCTATTGCAAGAGACAGCCTGGGTTAACTTCTTAATCAGCACCATTGGACGCCGGCTCAGAGAGACCAGGTAAGAGGAAGAGCAGGACCTGCTGTGAGCAGTGTATTGTAAACATTTTTATGCCCAAGAGTAAGCATATTATCCTGCATACTTTATTTTTATACTGTGTCTTTGTACTGTGCCTCCTGGGGGATCAAACCAAATCCCTTCATTTACACTTCCCAGCTAGGTGAGGACGCACCCATTGGAGAACAGCGAGGCCCTGTGAATTAAGGGATCAGGCATTTGCTTTCATTGGCCCTCGTGCCAGCCCAGCCTGGGGACCTAGGTGAAGCGTCTTTGATGCTTTCACTTTATGGAAGTCCATAAATACAATTTGGTGGAGATCATACAGGACCAAACTAGTTTGGAAGGTAAATCACCTGTAATGTCTTGATGGAGATTTTCTTCAGCAGAGATGGAACTGACTCCTTTGCTGAGGTAGAAGAGTCAGGTATTATACGGTCTTAAATTGTTTATACTTGGAACACATTTTTATTGCCTTCACAAGTTAAAAGGTCCCGTTTTTCCCCCCCTCTTTGTTTCCTATGGATTTGGAATTATCCACTGAAAGAAGGCTGCATTTTTCTGCTTTATAGTTTCTCCGACACAAAACTTCCCAAGGCAGTTACAGGATTGACATGGGACGTATAGCCATAGGGTTGGGAAGGAACCTTTGGACATCTTTCAGGAAAACATTGAAACCCCTAAAGGGAGAAAGAGTCCTGCTTAAAGACATCTGAATAGACCAGAAAACCTTGGGATTGTTTGTTTACTAGCTTGATACATATGAAATTGTTATTTTCATATGTTAAAAAAAATGGTTAACTATTGGCTATTAGTTAGGCATATGAAATTTGGAGGTTGAATCATATGAAATAGCCCATAGTTAACCATTTGAAGATAACGTTACAATTTAAAATACATTTAGCAGCTGTCCTTGTCATTAATGGATCCAAGCTTCCTTGAGTGTGAAATTAAGAGTGAATACAGTTAAGTAACATTGTTATAAGGGGATGAGAAAATGCACTCTATTGGACAAGAAAATTAGAGTATCCTGATTTAGATCACAATCCAAAGTCTCCTAGCATTTACTCCCTCACTGAGAGTTTTTTAAGTCATACACACTCCTCAAGTTTCTTAGAATGTTTGTTAGAAGGTGATTTTTGTCCCTTTGTGCATGAATGTGGCCCTGCAAACAGAAAGAGCATTAGATTCCACAGGGTACATTGACAATGCCAAGGGAATCAAGGAAGTTGAGGCTGGCCCTCTGTCTGGTGGTGGTGCTTAGACTTCTGTGCTTTGCAGCAGCAAAGCTGCAGTTTTGAGTCTGTGCTGTGCTTTGGTGAAGGTCATCATTGGGCAGATACGGATATTTGGTTTTATTATTTCCTCCAGAGAAAATGGGACAGGGGCATATGAATCTTAAATATTTTTTAAGAGACTAGATGTTACTTTAAAAAAACCCAATGTATGAATTTACTATGCAAAATCTACCTCTTTATGAATCAAATGTTTGGATTAGCTGGCTAGGGCATTTCTATTTGAGGAACTGACTTAGAATAGAACTATAGTAAATGTGATTTGAGTAAGTTTCGATAGATGGTCTTAAAAGTATATTTTCTCTTATTTGTGCTATTCTCTGGAATCATTTTTCTCCACTAAAAAGAAATACTTTCCAAACAGGCAATCTGTTTTAATTAGCCCCAGGGGAGGTTAAGAGGGTTCCTTTCATTGACAGTGTCAGCAAAACACAACTACATTTCTTTCTTTTCTCTTTTCTCTCTCTCTCTTATATTTAAGGTTCATCCTCTCTCTTTTATACTTAAGGTTCATCTGCTTACATCATTATAGCACCAAACGATTTCATTTCAACATACTTTATATGTTACGCTTCTCTGAAAATGCAGATGTAGCAAGCAGTAAATTCCCTGAAGGCAACAGCGGTGTCTCAGGCAGTCAGGGTGTACTGGAAGAGGTATGGGCTTTGGGGTAGAGAGTCCTGGGTTCAAACTGTGGCTTAATTTGACCATAATCTGTGTGCATGTGTGTGATCTGGGAGAATTGCTTAATTACTCTGACCCTCAGTTTCTTAATCTGTAAACAGATGAATAACTAACTCAAGGTTTCCTGGGGATTGAGTAATTACAGTAGAAGTGAAAGCATTTTTGGCTGAATACCTGGTACCAGGTGCTCAGCACAGGTTGACTTCTTTGCCTTGTCTTGTCTGATCTTCTTTGTAAGGCACTACACACAGTAAGCACTGGGTAGATTGTCTCGTTTTAGGTGGCCTGTTTCTTGATAATATAGACAAAACTCTTCACGTTGGTGGCAAATTATTTCCAAATCGCATTGCAGAATGGATTGCTATTGGAAAATTGTCTTGTAAACTAGCACCTTTAAATCTTTTGCCTGTAGCAGCTACAATGAGAGTGAGAGAGAGAGACAGAGAAACAGAGAGAGAGAAAAAAAGAAAAACTCATTTATTTTTCTGAGGAGGGCAGTGGTTGTTATATTATCATTATTGGGAAGTTTTATGGACACAAAAATCACCGTAGTTCTCACTGGGACTCCCTTTGCATCCTCAGCAGTTGAGTGGCTCAGCAGTTGATAGTTAATTCCAACTATCTTCTGTGGATTTTGGTTAGTTAACCTCAGAGGATGGCCCTTTGCATGTAGCCTCTGTTTGAGGGTTTCTTTTGTGAGCTTGTAGTACTTCATGTATTGAGTCAACCACTCAGTGCTAGCATACTTTTAAATGGTTGGAGCCAATGAAAGCTTTGGAAAATAAATCTGTCTTGGGCAATATATGGCAACTTCTCTTTGAGTAATAGATGCTTTAAAATCTAACTTTACTTTTTCTTGCTTATGGATTCTTTGCCCACATTTTATAAAGCCAAGAAATTTTAATTGTTTTAAAGCCCTTGTGAAGATAAAAGATACAAGATAATACGTTCTTGTAATTGCTTTACCAAAGTTTCAAAAGAAATAAAAACAAAACGAAACAATTAAGAAGTCTCTGTCAAAGGTCTGGAAAATACGACTTTTGGATAGATTTTTCAGGAGACCTGTTTTGCATTAAAATACCAAATAAAACAAAATGATGGATTGTTTTGGCACCATTTAGATTGAGCTTATGTGATGAGAACTGTACATAAAAGACAGCCAGTTATTGTCATAGTTGACAGATTTTTGGGTACTGTCTAGTTGTTCAGTATAGTAAAGTCCCAGGGGTCAGAAGCTTTTCCAAAATTCTTATGCCAGGAACAACACAAACTTTTGCTGTAACAGAGACTGACATTCTCTTCCTACTTTATAGATATTTGTAAGTTGTGGTCTTTCCTGGCACATCAAATTAGTTCCTGTGACTTTCTGTGTAATACATTATTGTTCCTGATGTGACTTCATTTTTACATGCAAAAATGTTTGAAATTTGCCTTAAAGTATTGGTCATACTTTAATGGAGATAGGTGCAGAGGTTTTCAAGTGGAGCAGACAGCTTAGGCAAGGAGAAAATGAGGCAGAGCGTGTCCTAGGAAAAGCAAGATGATGAGTTTGGTTGGAGTCTAGGTTATATCTAGGGGTTCTCTGAGAAATAATATTGGACAGGTGTTTTGGGGACCTATTTGGAAGGCTTTGAGTTCCTGGTTTTTAATTTTTAGGCAATGTGGATCCATTTTCATCTGATAAAACACATGTTCAAGAAATTTCTAAGAAGGCCCCTGGAGTGATCTAGAGGAGAGGTGATAAGGTTTGAATAGGGCAGCAGTGACAACAGGAAGCACATAATGACAGATTATCTTAATTTTGCCACCTTATACTTTATATGCTTGTGATACAAGGTGACGTATGCCACTGAAACATCCTATTAATAAAAGAACCTATTAATAGAAATAACAGAGGCCTTACATTAAGTCCACAGCTAAGAGAGAAATGTGCTCAAGAAATATTCATGTTTGTTAGGTGGGTGTGAGGAGAAGTTGCTACCACAAATTCACAGATCTGGGTTAGAGATTTAATTGAAAGATGATTATTGAAGCCAACAAAGCCTAATAACACTCTATTCAGCACATCACAGTTTTTAACATTTATCCCCCACTTTTTAAAAATGGAATTTAATCTTTACAGCAGTTCTATAAGGTAGCTCTTAGAATCCTCATTTTGTAGAAACTGAGGCAAAAAGAGGTTAAGTAATTTTCCCAGAGCATACTGGTGACAGAAACCAGACCCTGAATCTCTGCTTACAGGGACCCTGTCCACAGCTTGCTTCCTCAGCTATATTTGATGACCCATTAATTAGCAACAAAATGAATTTGTTTACTAATGTGGCCTGTTCACCATTTTCATCAAGGCTATGTTAATCATTCACCAAACCTTTTTGTTTTCTATTTCTTCTAATGGCAGTGAGAATTGCATCATAAATTACTTGCTTATTGTTGTTGGCATTGAGTTAAGAAGAGAATGTAGGCATGTTTAGATTAAACATATTTGAATGAACCCCTGTAGCATTTCCAATGACAGGTCAGAACCTTTAAATGCTGAATAAATGTTAGTTGAACAGTGTTCCTGGGAATAAGAAGGATGCTTAGGAATGTGCCTAAAATGGAACATTAAATGATCCCCTAGTGACTTGAGAATCACTGTGCTTTTCTAAGGGCCTCATTTATGGCAAAGCCTGGGGGAGACCTTAGCTCCTTGAGTTTTGTCGTTTGTAATATTTGATATGTTATTTGAAGTAAATTGAAAGCATTCCTTGAATTGCTTCTTTTTAGTGTCTCCCATCTTTTTTCTTAATATGTAGTTCCAAGTTTAACTTACAGCTTAATTCCTGACTTTCAACTGAACTCACAGAAACAGGATTTAAGGTTTGTCAGTCAGTTGCTTGTAGGAAACATCTGATAAGGATCTAATTTGGATGATGAGATCCTGGACTTCTATCCAGAGTCTAAGCCAGAGCTAGATGCCATAATGACAGATCTTGGGAGAGAGTGAGTCTATGTTCCAGGTGGGAGGAATGTTAGTAATCTGTGGCCAGAGGGAGGACTGTGGCAATTTTAAAACATGGCTACAGATTCATTAAGAGGTGGGTGGGTCTTGTCCTCTGTCCTTGAATCTGGGAAGGCTTATGACTACTTTAAAAAGTAAAGTATGACAGAAATGATGCTGTGTGACTTCCAAGATAAGGTCATTGAAGACTGAGTGTTTTGTGCTTTGTTCATTTCAATACTTGCTCTGGAACCTTGCACTGTCATAGAAGAGGTGACCACCATGAGGCCATCATCCTGGAGAGGACTCCAGTAAGTGTTCTGGTCAATAGTTCCTGCTGAGTTTAGTCTTCCAGCCATCCCTGCCAAGGTGAAGGCATGGAAGTGAAGCTGTTGTGGACTCTTCAGACATGTCCAGTTACTAGTTGAATATCAATAAATAACCTGCATTGATGCCACATGAAACAGAAGAATCACCCAGCTGAGCCCTGCCCAAATTATAGATCCACAAAATTGTGAGATAATAAAATGGCACAAAGTTTGGAGGTGGTTTGTTATACAAACTGGAAATGGGTAAGTTGAACAGAATTTGGTACTAGAAGTAGAAAAAATTTCACACCAAAGGCTGAGGTGGGGGAAGGCCACCCATGCGAGAACAGGGATAACCGCCTTCGCATCCCTGTGCCACACCCTAAATTGGGACTGCCACTGGCCGCCTGCTGGTTTACCTGGGCCATGGCAAGCAGCCAGCTAAGTCTGGAGCTCACAGCCGGCAGCTGGTCAACCCCAGAGGCCTGATTGAGAAGTATCCGCTTGGGGTCCGGCTCATCCCCATGGGAGGCCTAGCTGCCTGCTCAGCCGTGCCTCCCTGCCAGAAGTCTTTATGTATTAATGGTTAAGTAGTACCTGAGTGATGTCTAGATGCACAGAGAAATGTCTCCACTGATCTGAAAAAACTTGAAGAAGTGCATGTATGTGTGTGTGTGTGTGTATAGCAGTAGTAGTAGTTATATAATTCTTAAAGACGAGCTCTAGAGTGAATTATTATACAGATGATTTGTCTTCTTTACTTTTTTTTTTTTTTTTTTTTTGAGAAGGAGTCTCGCTCTGTCACCCAGGCTGGAGTGCAGTGGCGCGATCTCGGCTCACTGCAAGCTCCGCCTCCCGGGTTCACGCCATTCTCCTGCCTCAGCCTCTCCGAGTAGCTGGGACTACAGGCGCCCGCCACCAAGCCCGGCTAATTTTTTTTTTTTGTATTTTTAGTAGAGACGGGGTTTCACCGTGGTCTCGATCTCCTGACCTCATGATCCGCCTGCCTCGGCCTCCCAAAGTGCTGGGATTACAAGCGTGAGCCACTGCGCCCGGCCTGTCATCTTTACTTCTTACTCTCCAGAAGATAATACTCTAAATCCCTGCTATTCAGAGTACGTGTGGTCTGAATACCAGCAGCATTGGTATTACTTGGGAGTTTGTTAGCAAAATAATATCTTAGGTCCCACCCCAGATGTTGAATCAGAACCTGCATTTTAGCAAGATCCCAAGAGATACTAATGAACATTAATGTTGTAGGAATGCTGATCTCAGCATTGCTGATCACTGTTATTACTGCGTCTATTACTGTCACTACCACTCAAAACCAGAGGAGAGCTCCCACTTGTTGTACCATGTGCTAGCGACTTAAATACATTGCTACATGTAACTCCATTTTCATGATAACATTGCAATATAGATAATATCACCCCCATTATATACATGAGGGAACTGAGGCTTAGACTTTAAGAAATGTATCCAAGGCTGCACAGCTAGTAAGCAGCAATGACAGGAGTAGAACCTAAGCCTGTCTGTTTCCAAGGCCTGTACACAATCAACCTCAAGGATTCAAGTATGGTTTATTTGAGGGTGACCTCAGAAGATACTGGTAGGAGAATGCAGATATGAAATAGAGAAGAACGGGAGCAATAACGGGTACATTGTTGAGCCAGTTTCCATTCTGGGCATATGTAGCCTAATCCCAGAAGACTCTGGGACATGATTTAAAATACATTTCAGGGTTATTCCCCTAAGCAATGAGGGAACTTGGGTATCGATACTGTCATAGGTAAAGGGCTGCTTCTGGGGGCACTAATTTCCTGGTATTTCTGGGCAGCTGCACATGTGGAAAAAGTGGGCTTAGGCAGTCAGAGAAAGCCTGTAGGCAAAGAAATGCAGGTGCTGGCCATTAGAAATCTGGCCAGGATTAGAATGAGAGAATATGACTGGACATCAACAGTATCTACTGCACTATGCTTGCCTTACCTTATAGAAATATTATTTAGAAGGACATTTTTCTCTTTATTTTTATTTATTGGACCAAATATTGTTGTGGAATTAAAGGATCTGTATACACAAAGTCTTTCTTCTTAGGGATACTGGCATGTTTTTTAGACATTAAAAGAAAATTTAAATAATGAAAAAGATCATATCAAATCATTTTACTTTAACAAGTAAGAAGCTTTCATTTCACTGTGTTCTCTAACAGTGCTCATCTATATACACGCATTATTATATTCTTTTGTTTAAACTTAATGTATCATTGCCACTTTCTATGTGGCTACCTAAGCAGGTAATTATGCATGGCTGAGAAACATCCCATTATGTGGCTGTCACAATGCATTGAACAAGTCCTTTATTGCTGCATATTTAGGCTGAGAAACATAAGTGCCACAAACACAGGAATAGATACTTTTTTTCAGCATGTGAGTGCAATTTAGTTTATTTCACAGTGACTGAGGCACTTCCACAGGCTTTGTTTCATTCAAGAAATATGTGTTGAGGAGCTGCTACATGCCCAGCTCTGTGTTGGGTATAGTGGTACGATACAGATAAAGACAGTCTTTGTCCTCCAGGAGACAAGTTTATTGTGAGGCAATTGGTGAAAAGTTAAATAGCAAACAAAACATTAAGTACCATAAGAAGAAGTGTGATGTGCTAATGGGTGCTAAACCTGGTCTATATTTTTATGAGCTTGAAAATGTGGGTTATATAAAAAGTAATTGATTTTTACCTTGTTATCTTATAATTCTGTAACTCAGAGGCAGAAAATCCATATATATATATATATATTTTTTTTTTTTTTTTTTTTTTAAAGACAGAGTGTTATTCTGTTGCCCAGACTGGAGAGCAGTGGTGTGATCACAGCTCACTGTACCCTCTGCCTCCTGGGCTCCAGCGATCCTCCCACCTCAGCCGCTTAGGTAGCTGGGACTACAGATGAGTGACGTCCGGCTAACTTTTGTATTTTTTTGTAGAGACGGAGTTTTGCCATGTTGCTTAAGCTGGTCTCGAACTCCTGGGCTCCAGCTATCTGCCCACCTTGGCCTCTCGAATTGCTTCCATACTGATTCTAATGAGACTTAGGAAAGGACCTTGGACCCTAGAATGCACGCTCAACAAGCACATATTTATTGGCAATGGGTGAGGGAGGTATGGAAGTGTATGGTGTGATCATATAGTTGGTGAGGGCCTCAGATTTTCCTGTAGATTTGTTTTCACGTGGAGCTGGGGTTTGAGCCCAGGTTCACCAGACTTCAGAACCATGCCCTGACTCCTATGCTACATTACCTGCTAAGAAAAGTGAGGATAGGATGCTAATTGATGTATTATACCAGGATATGAGGCTTGATAAAGAGGTTCTTACTATAAACAGCAATACCTATTACTAGTCTGAAATGAATTTTAGCTGATTTAAGCAGAAAAGAAACATTAAAAATATACTAGATGGCTCATAGAATTTCCAGAAAGATTTCGGACTTGGAGGTCAGGTATCCAGGAATAATGCCCCATATTACATGGCAAAACAGACCCAGTGAAGGTATTTCTGTGCTGTTGACTATACCACGGGCCCCTATGACATGGGTCCTGCTTCTTGAGCCCCTGCCTTGGCTGCTTCTGGGATGAAGATCCAGCTATCCACGGTTCACATGCATGCTGCATGCTCCTTGCTTCTTCCCGACATGGCACTGGACGTTGATTTCAAGTCTAGGGCAGGTGATTCCAATTGGCAGAACCTAGGTCATGTGTTAGACTAATTGTCAGGGAGACTTAGAATGCAAATATCTGGTATCTTAGTTCCCACAATGGACAAGGGCATTAGATTACCCAGGAGGCCAAAGAGTGACAAATTCCACAACTGTTCTTTTGGTTCTTTCATATTTTTCTTCTCACTCTCTTCTGTTAAGCAAAATCTACCCACTCTTTAAGGTTCAGTTTATATCCCATTTCATCTGTGGAATTTTCTCTGACTTTGATAGTCTTTCATTTTATCCCTCCTCTGAGCATTACTTACAGCCGGAATGAGTTGTGAAAACAAAATATTCAGAAGTTGACTTCATATCATTAGCCCTGACCCTTATTGTGCACATAAACTGTTGTAGCTAACATTATATTTGGTGGCATTTTTGAATAGTTAATACAGAAATAGCCTACAAGACAGAAATCAGTGAGTATTTATAGCTTCCTCTTTTTCCATCCAACCTGTCCTTCTTGTTATGTCTTTGGTTTTTATGTGATAGTCAATACTGTGTTGTGGCTATTATTTTGTATTTTCTTGTCTCTTTAACAGAAGGAATTCTTGAGGAAGGTAGCAACCATATCTAGTACTTCTTCTGTGATGTCCGTAAAATGGTGCAAACAGTACATATTCATTGGTTGAGAATAAGTGTGCCTAAAAAGTGCAACATTTGGTATATTTGGATCCCTTCATCCAAGTTGGTGTTCACTTGAAGTCAGAATACCTCATTTGTAGAAACAGTAACAAAACTTTCTCCCTTCTTGTAAAATCTTGCTTTCAATAGGATTGACAATGAAACACCTTATTATGGAACTGAAGATCCTCTTAGGAATGTTAGGTTCACAGTCTACATAGTAAAGAACCTTCTTCGAATGTCCACATACAAACGCTGACTGCATAATCCTTTAATATGCTTTTCACAACTTAATTCAATGGGAGTCAGGAGGAGGCTTTCGGTAGTGAACAGTTTACCTGTCAGATTTGTCTTGGTAAATAAACATACCTATTCTAATAACTGCTATCTATCATAAGAATGATTTGGGCCAGGTGTGGTGGCTCACGCCTGTAATCCCAGCACTTTGGGAGGCCAAGGCAGGCAGATCACCTGAGGTCAGGAGTTCGAGACCAGCCTGGCTAACATGGTGAAACCCTGTTTCTACTAAAAATGCAAAAAATTAGCCAGGTGTGGTGGCGCGCACACGTAATCCCAGCCTGTAATCCCAGCTACTCGGGAGGCTGAGGCAGGAGAATCGCTTGAACATGGGAGGTGGAGGTTGCAGTGAGCTGAGATCGCACCATTGTACTCAAGCTTGGGAAATAAGAGCAAAACTCTGTCTCAAAAACAAAGAACAACAACAACAAAACCCAATGATTTGGAAGACTAATATCTGATTTTCCCATTAAAATGCATGTAACACATATTTTCTATTATGGTTTTCTTTAAAAAAGGTTTTTAAATGATCATTTTTTAAAGCAATCTGAGAAATGTGCATACCCTCTAAAACAAATCTCCCCGTGTGCTACACTTAAATAATTTCCAAGTAGTAGGTTTAGATTTGCTATTACCATTTTTTTATTACTTTATTCTAAGCATCTTGCATTCTCATTTGCAGATGTGAAGGTATAAATCTGTATCATTTGTACATTTAAATCTCATAAACCCTTTTCAAAAGAACTATTTTTTCCTGCTTTTTTTATTTAAAAATATTTATTAAGCAGATTGGGAGAAATATTTGTAATTCACATATCTGGTGGAGGATGCATGTCCAGACTATACAAAAAAACTTCTAAAACTCCAAGAAAACAAATAACCCCCCCCCAAAAATGAATAAAATATTTGAGTAGACATTTTGCTGAAGAAGTATGGATGGCAAATAGACACACTAAAATGTGCTCAACATCATTAATTTCTAGGGAGATGCGAATTAAAATTATATCTGTTAGAATGGCTAAAATACAAAGAAACTGATTATGTCACGTGTTGGTGAGGATGTAGAGAAACTAGAATTCATAAATAGCTGCTGGGAATGTGAAAGGAAATATAGCCTCTGGCAAACAGTTAAGCAGGTTCTTATGAGGTTAAACTTGTACTTACTATAACCCAGTAATCCTATTCCTAGTTATTTATCCAAATGAAATAAAAACGTGTATTCACATAAAAAGCTGAATGTGATTATTTATAGCTACTTTATTCACTGTCGCCTCAAACTGGAAACAACTCAAATGTCTCTCAACTGGGAATGGGTATAATTACTGTGGCAGATTTATAAATGGAATACTTCTTAGCAATAAAAAGGAATGAACTACTGCTACAGTAATAACAGTAATAATTTGGATGGATCTCAAATTCATTATATTAAGTGACAGGAGCCGTCACTTAATATAAGTGACGAAGACTGCAGACTGAATGCTTTCATATATATATAACATGCAGGACCATAGGAACAGAAAACAGGGATGCCAGGGACTGGGGCTGAGGGGAAGGGGTTAGCTACAATAGGATGGGATATGTTTTGGGGCAATGGAACTGGTCTATATCTTGATTGTGGTGGTGGTGGTTACATGACTGCATGTATTTATCAAATTTCACTGAACTGTATGTGAAAAAGGGAGAATTTGACATACGTAAATCATACTTTAATACAAAAAACATTACTAATTAAGTTTATTTTAGGACTGAACTAACTTGTAAGCCCTGAGAATACAGAGATCAATAAGAAGGTCAATCTAGCTGAAGAAGTAAATGTGAAGGGACATAGGTAAATATAATACAAGTCAGCCCATGGTATTTTATAATAGAGATGTAATACAGTACTAGGGTAGCCTAAAGAAGGTTGCAATAAGTGGAGCACAGTGGCTTGCACCTGTAATCCCAGCACTTTGGGAGGCCAAGGCAGGCAGATTGCTTGAGCCCAGGAGTTCAAGACCAGCCAGGACAACATGGTGAAACACTGTCTTTACTAAAACTACAAAAATTAGCTGGGAATGGTGGCACACACCTGTAATCCCAGCTACCCAGGAGGCCAAGGTGGAAGGATCACTTGAGCCCAGGAGGTCAAGGCTGCAGTGAGCTATGATCGTGATCGTGCCACTGCACTCCAGCCTGGGTGACAAAGCAAGAGCCTGTCTCAAAAACAAAAAATATTGCAGTAAACTCTAATATTGTCTGTATGTGTGTGCTCATGTTCTGGGGGTGGGTGGGTGGGGGGCAGGTGTGTAACAGAGCCTCACAAGGAAGTGACATTCAATGAATGGAAAACAATTCCTCTGTAAGTTAGGTTGAGTGAGGAACAGAGAGCAGGCACATCCAAATCACAGTGACTAATGTGAATAGAGTAAATG
>NW_026652278.1:115470636-115484591 GCF_009828535.3 Hylobates moloch
TGATCTCAGCTCACTGCAACCTCCGTCTCTGGGGTTCAAGCAATTCTCTTGCATCAGCCTCCCAAGTAACTGGGATTACAAGCACATGCTGCCACATCCAGCTAATTTTTTTGTATTTTAGTAGAGATGGGGGTTTCACTGTGTTGCTCAGGCTGATCTCAAACTCCTGAGCTCAGGCAATCCACCCGCCTGCCTGGGCCTCTCAAAGTGCTAGGATTACAGGCATGAGTCACTGTGCCCAGCCTGTGAGTTTTTAATAAACCAGTTAAAATTTGTTTATCCAAAGGAGAAGAAATACAAACAATACTGGACACATGCAAGATGTGTTTTTTCTTAGTGGCAGCTGCTAACCATCCTGGCTTCCTGGCAGGGAGCAGGTTATCTATCCTATGACTACGAGGGCACACCCTGCGTTAGCCCTGAGGCAAAGAGATAATAATAGCATGCTAAACTGGCAGCCTACACTCTGGAAGGGTTTATGAGGAGGAAGTCCGCAATTACATATTTCTGGGCAAACATTAACCAAGATTGAAACCCAGATTTGAAGAAAAATAGCAGGCTGGAATCTTCAGACAGATTCTGTAGCTGTTCTGTGGATTGAAACAGTAGTCAGACACTCTGCTGACTCCAAAAGCGAAGGTAAAAGATTGAGATGGCAGTATATAAAACTTGGTAAGAAACCTTTTCCACACCTGCCCACAGAATGTGTTCTGTAACACACAGAGCATTGTCCACATATGAATGACGAGAAACTATTTACATTCATGACAACAGAACCGAAGCCACAACATAGGGTCTATTGTTCACCTCATAGCGGTGACCGAATCTATTTATCCGTGTGGTTTGGGAGCTCACCACTGTGCATTGAAGGGCCTCCTCTTGGCAACATCACCAAGAGCATTTCAATCACTGTTACTACGGTCTGAACAATTTGGGTTCCACGCTGTGGTTTTGTAATTTCTATTTTTAAAACTTGAACCGTGGTGTGTCCAGTCTTGGTTGGGCATACTTAAAATGAAACTGTTTAGCTAAAATTAGATTGACATCAAGACGTTGCATGTTCATTTTCCTTATATTTATAGCTGACCACAGTCATTATACAGAAGGCATCTAGTCTTTTCTGTGCACTCTAGGGAACAGGAGGGGCAGTGGGAGTGACCAAAAAAAGAACTACAAGTTTTTCCAAAGGCAGATGGTCGTAACTACAGCCTGAGCAGAGCGGTGCCTGCGTCTTAGTGAGGTCAGCCCGCGTGGGACTGACCTCACTAAGATGAGGACTTTCCTTTGAACAGCTGTTTACTCTTCAGTTCTGCAGTTAATCAACAGTGATGGGACCTTTTCTAAAAGTTTTGCTTAAGGCCTCAGAATTTAACTTAAATCACCACGAAGGAAGTATATACAACAAAGCTTCCTCTTAGTATTTCTTCACCACGTAATTATCTACTGACATATCCAACAGGTGGAGATAAATGAACTCATCATGGTGTAAAAAATAATTTTTGACTAAGAGTCAGAAGTTCTTAGTTTTAGTTCAGTTTTTCTTCAGGTTAGGTGTGTGGTTTGGGCCTCAATTTCATCCAATAAAATTCAAAGTGTTGAACTAAGATCCTTCCAGTTCAAAATTCTGATATTTCTCAACTCCTCGGAAGGAAGAAAGATAAATTGCATCATTCTAATCATATGTCAAATGAAACAACAACTACAGAGGAAAGAAGATCCAGATAATCAATATTTTAATTTTTTAAAAAATTCCAGAATATCATGTGGAAAATCATCATGCTTTAGGGATAATATTTCTAGTGAGATACTATACATTATCCTTGACCTTGTCTAGCATTTTACTTTGAAATGATAAGCAATATATTTTTGGCTGTTTCATGTTATTTCAGTTTCACTATCATTCATTTGACTGGGATATGTTAGTTAAGGCAGAGGTGCAAACCTTTTTGATAATAAGCTGTGCTATATATCATATTTCTTCTTTGAGTTTACTAGCTCAACTTTCTAAGTAACAGCCTTCGGGTATGTCACTGAGGGATGCTTTATGGGTTATGTCAAATACCCCAACTAAAATGACAATGAGAGATTGCTTACAATCCCTGCTGTTGACTTCTGAATGCATTGTTAGAGTCTTTACCACGTCTTTCTCTGATTATTCATTTTTTTGTGTTTACTAAAGAAGAAGAATCAAGTAGTATATGCCCCAGTTATCTTGTGAATAATTGCAGATATGGAGAAATGGCAAATAAGCAAGAAATCAGGGCCTCAGTCACAGGGGAGCATTGATGATGAGATTGGTGGATTTATAAGATGACAGCAAATTCTGAAGAATATTTGTTACACATGAAAACTTTGTGACAATTACCACTTACTTAATGACTCCTTAGGGATCTTCTAAATGAGGAGTTGTCAAACTTTTCCTGTAATGGAACAGATAATAAATATGTTATGTTTTGTGAGTCACATGGTTTTATCCCAACTACCCAGCTCTGCTTTTTTTTTTTTGAGACGGAGTCTCACACTGTTGCCCAGGCTGAAGTGCAGTGGTGCGATCTCGGCTCACTGCAACCTCTGCCTCCTGGGTTCAAGCGATTCTCCTGCCTCAGCCTCCCGAGTAGCTGGGATTACAGGCGCCTGCCACCACACCCAGCTAATTCTTAGTGTTTTTAGTAGAGATGAAGTTTCACTATGTTGGCCAGGCTGGTCTCAAACTCCTGACCTCATGATCCACCCACCTCAGCCTCCCAAAGTGTCGGGATTACAGGTGTGAGCCACTGTGCCTGGCCTCAACTCTGCTTTTATAGCATGAAAGCGGTCATAAGCGACATGCAAATGAGTGGATATGCTGTGTTCAATGAAACTTTATTTACTAGAACAGGCAGTGGGTCGGATTTGGCCTGTTAGGCCTTAGTTTGTTGAACCCTGGTCTATTTTGATCATCCACATTATCATCATCATCATTATTATTATTATTATTATTTTTTGAGACGGAGTCTTGCCCTGTCACCCAGGCTGGAGTGTAGTGGTGCGATCTCAGCTCACTGTAACCTCTGCCTCCTGGGTTTAAGCAATTCTCTTGCCTCAGCCTCCCAAGTAGCTGGGACTACAGGTGCATGCCACCATGCCCAGCTAAGTTTTGTATTTTTAGTAGAGACGGGGTTTTACCATATTGGCCAGGCTGATCTCGAACTCCTGACCTCATGATCTGCCCACCTTGCCCTCCCAAAGTGTTGGGATTACAGGTGTGAGCCACTGTGCCCGGCCCATCTACATCATTATTAACATCAATAAGAAATATTTATTGGACTCCTGTGATTTTTGGTGGAGTTGGGATCAGTGTTAATGTTAAGAAGACAAGGATGTGAACTTGAGCACCTGTGGGCCACAAATCAGCGTCAACTTTACCTATCAAATAAAGAGCAGTTTTTAAAAGTGAAAACCAGTACTATATAGTATGATGCTCAAGACAGATTCTCTTTTTATTCTTCAGGTGTACTCCTCAGTTGTAACCCAAATTTTTAAGTGTTCACAGGTATATGTTTCTTTTTAATTATCACATGTCTTTTCTTATTGTACCAGTCTATGACAGACAAATTTCTGAAATTAAAATCAAACTCCTCTATTTAAACTCTCTTTTGGGAATATCTTGTTGGTCCTATAGAATGCTTTAGAAATCCCACGATGTTGAGTGACATCAACATTCTAAGTGACATTCTAAGCTAAGCCATGGCTTTTCTTATGGTTTATGTGTGTTCGAATAAGCAAATATTGGTGAAAATGAGGGCATAAATATAACTTCTTTCTGTAGTATCATAGGATTGACCCCACCTAAGATGAGGTAAGACTAATTTTATCAGATCCATTTGTCCTATTTCTGCTTTCAAGACTAACATCTAGTTTTCCCTGGTAATCACTGACAAAATCCAACTCACATTGTTTTAGAAAATTTAGGGCCGGGCACGGTGGCTCATGCCTGTAATCCCAGCACTTTGGGAAGCTGAGGTGGGTGGATCATGAGGTCAGGGGATCAAGACCACGGTGAAACCACGGTGAAACCCCATCTCTACTAAAAATACAAAACATTAGCCGGGCGTGGTGGCGGGCGCCTGTAGTCCCAGCTACTCGGGAGGCTGAGGCAGGAGAATGGCGTGAACCTGCGAGGCGGAGCTTGCAGTGAGCCGAGATTGCACCACTGCGCTCCAGCCTGGGCAACAGAGCGAGACTCCGTCTCAAAAAAAAAGAAAGAAAATTTAGGAGATGGGTGGTCTTGTCGTCTTACTATAACTGCTCATTTTTAACTTTGTTTTTGACTTCTCAATTGTCCTTCCTAGTAGAAAGCTAAGTAAAAGTGTGGTTCGTGAATTTGGTTATTGACGTTTTAGCTTCTAGCAAGGCTCTAATTTTAGGAGTGAGAGATAGACTCACACATAGGCAGATATGTAGGGGTGCTAAAAGCATCTATTATGCAATATTATCCTTTTTCTTTAATGTTTGGAAAACCTGCTTCTTTGCCTTTGGGCCTATTAAAATAAATGTATTTTATATGATAGAGGGGTATTATCAGCCATTGACTTCTCAGCACACATTTGTTGATATCATGACTAGTAGAGACAGGGTCTTAAGGGAATGAGGTCCCAGAAAGATACTTTTAAAGAGAAGGAAAAAGGGGCGGTTTGTTTTCCCTCTTATGATCTCATTTTCTCCCTCTATCATGATAACACCAAATATACAAAGCTTCTGCAGCAAACTCAGTGTGTGTTCTCTGGAACGTGCTGCTCGAATAAAAAATATTAAGTTAAAAATAATCAATTGCCTTATTTTATCAAATTTTGTGTTTAGCATGTGTAATCTTGATGCAGAGAAACTTCAGCAATGTGAATGGCAGACTTTACACTTACCGGAGAAAAGTTCTTTTCTGATGGCCAATCAAAACATATCAAGAAAATAGGAATGATTGGAAAGGTTACATGAACTTTATTTGACCTTTTTATGTAGTGTATTTAAAGATAAAACAGTTTTGCAGTAAGAAACCATGTCAGTAATTCTCAGGTCTGACTCATTTTTTTTTTCTCATTCCCTAAGCTCTCCTGTATTGAGGAAATTGCTGTGGCAACTGAGATGTAGATATTGAGATTGTTTTGCTGGCAAGCCCTGGGATATGTGCAAATTGACATGTACTCAAGGGAGAATTCCCACTGCAAAGAGTGTTTGCCAGACCACTTCAGTTTTCCCCAGAAGTTAAGAGTGTACTCTGGCTAATACTAAGAATGGTCAGCCAGGCAATAGGGTGATTCAAAGAGACAAAGTCTATGAATTTGTCTCATGCTGATTCTAAGAAAAGGGTCCACTGCAGACTCTGAGAGCGAAGACTATGAAGTATCACCAAGTTTATATGTATGGAACATTTTGTTTTTAATTTTAGAAAATTATTTAGAAAAAGGTAATATGGGTAAAGATTCTCGAAGAAAGGGATTCAGAGATACTCTGTTGCCAGAGAAGCCTGTCCGTGGAGCGACGAGTTAATGGGTGCAGGAAATCAACATGGCACATGGATACATATGTAACAAACCTGCACATTGTGCACATGTACCCTAAAACCCTAAAGTATAATAAAAAAAAAAAGAAAACTACCAATATTCTTGGATATCACTGCGAAGTCACAGTTCAGGGATAGCAAAGTGGTTTCATGGAAACTGTGTTGGGAAGGATTCTGGAGATGTTTGTCCTCAGGGAAAAGAGTACTTTGATGAATTAGTGATGTCTGCTATAGGTGTGCAAGGGGGAAGTCATTGTGCATGCCCAGTAAATTTGCTTAGTTCTGGTTGAGGTACAATCTTATAGCAAGTTTTTTGATATCTAATCCTTAATTTCTTTATCTGTAATGAAGACAATGATACCTGGCCTACTTACCTGGAGACTTGTGAGAATGGAATGAGAGAGTAACTGTGAAAGCATTTTGAGAATTATAAACTGTTAGAGAGGAAAAAAAAAAAAACTTTCCCCCTGTCATCTTAGGTTCAAGACATGGGGACCTGTGAATTAAACTAACAAAAGACAGATTAACAGTAAAAAGACATACAATTTTTATTAATATTCACATGCCTAGGAATTCATAAAAAAGAGGTGAAACTCAAAGAAGTAGTTAGATTTAGGGGTTTATATACCTTTTTAACAAAGGAAAGAGCATTTGGGATTCAAGGGGTGATAAGTTGTGGGAAGTGACTAGGAAATAGATGGGAGAATGAATGGAAGATAAGGGATATTTTAGTAACATCTGTTTATGCAGACTCATTTTGATGTTGACTTTCCATCTCAATGATAAGAGCTGTGCTTCCTTTCCTGGTAAGGGTGGTGGTGGTGGTGGTAATGGTGCACCCTCATAAAGGGAAATCTTGGCCCTGATTTTAGGCAGATAAGAGGAGAGCAGAGAACTCTTCTTATGTCTATTGATTCCCAATTGCCTTCAGATAAAAATAATTCTTATGTTAAAGTGGCATATTTTGGGATGGCATATCTTGATCCCCTTCAAAAGCATTCTACACATGTGGAGGTTTATTCTTGTATTGTAGGTTGCATATTCTTTCCTCAAATTAAAATCTCAGTTTCTTAAAAATTCACGATGAAATTGACCCCATTGAAAAAAATGCAATGGAGATGACAGAAACAAAAACATCCTTATGTATCCTTCCCAAAATGCACCTATCCTTTCACTGTCAGCCAAGAAAGATAGGAATGGCACTAATTATCTGCAAATATTCCTTGACTCCCTCACTTCCCATCTGAGATTAATTATTAAAAAAGAGACCCTGATGGATTCCTGCCTTCAGGTATAATTACCTCAAAATTGACTGACATTTAAAGCACATATGACACTTTTTAGATTTAATTAGAGTAAATTGGTGAAATTTACTTGACTGGTAGTTTTGGGGATGGTTGGAGGCATGAGAGTATACTTAACATTATAATTTCCTGCTGATGCTAAGATTTAGCCCGTATTGGAAGGTTCTATATTCAGAATAAAATCCCTTAAGAAATGAAGCCCCAGTGACTGTTTTGGCCATGAAATAACGAGCCCAGTCACTGAGAGATGCCCTGAGGAAAAAAAAAAATTGCCACCGACAACAGCGGAAACCCAAAATCTATAGATGTTTTAGTTAAACAGTCTTGAAGATTTTCATGATTTAACAACGTTAAAATTCACTTGCTTTGCTATAACATTTTTTGATATTGATATTATGAACAGCAAAAAGAAATGGAGTATTTTAGATCAACTCCAAAAATTATGGATAAAAACATATTTATCTGAGTGCCTCCAATGATTGTTTTAAATTCCTCCATGTTTGTGGCTATTTCTTTTATATAATTGTGTTAATGTTCTTCTTTGTCTGGACTAAGCCTACTACTGGTTTATTTTATTAATTATTTCAATAAATCAGTTTTTGTATTAATCACTAATACTTTTTTGTATTTTAGTATAATTAACTGATTTTATTTTTCTAATTCATAGTATTTGTTCTTCCTTTTCCTTCCTTCCACTTTCTCTAATTTTATTTTGTTTTTTTCCTCATGTATTGACTTGAATGTTAATTTATTTTTTCTTTCTTATCTTAATAATGTGTTCATGATTATGAGTTTAATTCAAAGTAGTTTTTCAGCCTGGCCCATATTTAAAATATGTAATGCATTTCATTATTATTTTGTAGATATTTTGAAACTTTAGTTTTGATATTTTCTTTGATCCAAGTGTTGATTAAAAGCAAGTTTCTTAATATTTATGTGGTTGATTTTCTTCTTCATGTCCTTCTCTTCCTTCTTGACTTCTCTTCCTTCTCCTCCTCTTCTTCATCTATAGTTTATCAATGGGGCTATAGTCAATAAAGCCCCATTGATAAATGCATAAAATGTTCTATGCATTTCTAGTTTGTTGTTGTTTTGTTTTGGTTTGATTTATAGTCAAAATTTTATAAAGGTACCACAAATTCTTGTAAAGTAGGTGAATTATTTTTATTAGGATAGCAATTTCTACATATCTATTATGTTAATATTAATCAATTATAGAATTGATACCAAACATTCTTATTTTTTCTCTAATTGATTTTTCCATGGACTAAAATTATGATTTAGAGTCTCCTAATCTTATGTTGTAGTCTATTTTCCCTTGCATTCCCTATAGTCTATGCATTATGAAATTAATATAACTTTTGTGCACCAAGAAAGTTATAATCTCATTGTGGATTATATTCTATATCATAAAGTTTATTATTTGTTTTGTTTAACGCTTTTGCTTGAATTTAGCCTTGTTCAATATTAGTACTGTGACTTGAATTTATGATAGTATTACAAATGTAATAATTATAAATTAGATCAGTAAAGAAAATGTAGTTTCTATATTTTTTACATCAGAGCTAATTTTCTTCCGAAGTCTTTACCTTGTTAGAAAGAAAGAAAACTGGCAAGGTGCAGTGGCTCACTCCTGTAATCCCAGCACTTTGAGAGACTGAGGCAGGCAGATCATGAGGTCAAGAGATCGAGGCCATCCTGGCCAACATGGTGAAACCCCATCTCTACTAAAAATACAAAAATTAGCTGGGTGTGGTGGTACGCGCCTGTAGCCCCAGTTACTTGGGAGGCTGAGGCAGGAGAATAACTTGAAGCCAGGAGGTGGAGGTGGCAGTGAGCCGAGATTGCACCACTGCACTCCAGCATGAGCGACAGAGTGAGACTCTGTCAAAAAAAAAAAAAAAAAAAGAGAAAGAAAGGAAGGAAGAAAGAAAGAAAGACAAACTGAAACTTTCCAAGTAATGGTATCCGTATCCTTTGGATTACTTATTCTCTTTTTGAGAGAGGTTTTTTGAATTCCTTCTCCTCTCCCTGCATCTCCTCAAGATGACATTGTAGTGTATGAGGTTGGTTAAAGTAACACGGCAGGATCTGACACCATTCTCCTGTTCCTTATTGGTCTCTGTTGTACCGTGTCTGTTGAGGTAGAACGGATCCTATCTGGGCTTTCAAGTGTTCTGGCATGGGGTTGAGAAATACTCATATTCTGTGGTCATTATTTTTTCTGATGTCAGGTCTGTGTTATTCCACCAGGTTGTCTTGCTCATTGGGGTCCACTGCTATGGCACATATGACCTTATGAGTCCCTTGCAAACTGCACATGGGCTATGGGGAACCACTTACTAGCCCAGGTTCGTGAGCCCAGCTTCTCCCCTCTGTCAGTTCATATTGCCTATTTTTTTTTTCATATCATACTGATATGGCACTAAGCAGTGAGAAGGATTTTCCCTAGCAGCTTGCAGCCTTCTGCAGACTATGTGGAGGAAGAGGGCTACTAGCCCTGATGTTTTCAGGTTTCCTCCATACTTATTGGAAAGTTTTTATAGTCCTATCCCTTTTTATGTCCATTTTAGAACTTTTAACTTTTATAAGTCATTTTATGCCTTAAATTAGAGCTAAATCTAAAGCACAGTACAGTCATATGCCGCATAATGACATAAGAGTCAACATTGAACTGCATATGTGACAGTGGTCCTATAGGATTAAAATACCATATTTTGACTGTATCTTTTCTATGTTTGGATATGTTTGGGTATACAAATAATCATCTTGTGTTACAATTGCCTGGTGTCTTCAGAACAGTGACATTCCTTACAGGTTTGCAGCCCAGCACACACAAGCGATACCAGCTTAGGTGTGTAGTAGGTTATACCATCTAGGTTTGGGTGAGCAAACTTCATGATGTTTATATAACAACAAAACTGCCCAACACTGCATTTCTCAGAATGCATCCTTGTCATTACGTGACGCATGACTGCATTAAAAAGGTGCAGCATCATCTGAACATCTTTTTCCTTTAGAAAGCATATTTACCTCAATTACCTATATTGTTGATCCATCAGCACATCCTGTTGATTTTATCTTCAAAACCTATCCCAACTCCATCTACTTTTTGTCTCCACCACTCCCATCCTAATATAAGCTACCTCCTCTTTTTGTTTGTTTTGTTTCGGTTGGATTACTGCAAGAGCTTCCAAGTTTATCTCCTTGATTCCAATCTACATAGCAGCCAGAGTGATTATTTAAAAATATAAATGAGATCATGTAAATTTGCAAGACCCAACAAAGGTAACTCCTTATACTTGAAATACATTTAAATTCTCTCTCAGGTTCTGGGTGTCTATATTTTCCAGCCAATGCCTACCTCTCTGGCATCATTTCCTATCCCTCTCTTCCCTGTTGACTACACTCCAGCCAAACCACACTGACATTCTTTCTGCTGTGGAACAAGACAAGGTCCTTCCTGCCTTGAGGCTTTTGGGTAGTTTTCTCTGTCTATGGAATGCTCTTTCTCCATGACTTCTTAAGGCTGGCTTTTTCCTGGTTTTACCTTCAATCGTCATATCCTTTGAGAGGCCTTCTCTGACCATCCAATCTAAAGTAGTCTTTCAGTCACACTTTATCACAGTACCCTTTCCTCTATCAATCACAGCACATATTATTACCTGATTAATTTTATTGATTTGCCTCAAGCAGTGATACATAAGCTGTATGAGAGTAGGAACATGCCAGCCAGTTATCACCAATAATAATAATAGCAAAATAATACAATATTAACTATGATTCCTCAGTCTGACTCTGTTCTAAGCCCTTTCCATGTATTGGGATTTCTAATCTTCACTGAAATCTCATGAGGTTGTTATTATTATCATCCTTATTTTTATAGATAAAGAACTGAGGCATAGAGAATTTCAGTGACTTAGCCATAATCACAAAGCTATTAAATGGTAAAGTTGGGATTTGAACACAGGAAAAGTGGCTTCGGACACCACAGTGCTGTGTTAGTTACAGAAGTTACAGATCTGAAAGAGAGGAGTAATACTCCTTTCAAATACTCAACAGTTGGGAAGACAGGCAAGTGAAAGGAAAATCACAACAAAACCTAAGTTACATATTACAGGCATTGGAGGAGGGCCACTGTTGGATCATCTGCATTTGCTTATATAGGAGTAGAAATTGTAGAAATGTGGAAGTAGCAAATGAAACTTTTTCCAGTTTAAAGTATATTGAGTAACTGAGGTCTGTAAGACTGAATTCTTTTTCTGAAATGATTTTGATATTGATTTCCTATTCATTTGCCCTGGCAAAGAAAGAGATTATTTCATGAATGAAGGTGATGTAAGGAGACTGAAAGAAGGTGAACCCAACCATCAGGAGAAAACCATTCTTTGCCTACTTTGAATAAATCATTTTGAAATAATGAGACATAATTAATGTCAGTGCTTTGGACTATATGAACGTTTGCAAAGATATCCAGTGCAATTCTAATGGCCAGAAAGGGCAGTCTGATTACAGTTATGCCAAATAGCCATTCCATGCCTTACAGAATGTAGCAGTAAAATGAAATTAACTGTTGGCATCAAGTAATAAGACTATGATTACAACCAATAGTGGCCAGTCTTTATTTAGTGCCATGAGCTAGTTCTGAGGGCCTTGTAGGAATTAGCTCAGCTGATCCTCACAGCAAACCTGTTGAGATAGGTATTATTATGGATCCCCATTTTACTGTGGAGGAAATTGAAGCCCAGAAAGGTTAAGCAACTCGCCTAAAATTACACAGCAATAAAGTGGCAGAGCTGGAATTTAAACCCAACCATAGGATTGTGTAAATAAAGCAAGCAAATAATAACCACTATTCAGTGACTATGTTTGCCTGGTGCTGTGTTAGTCACTTTCATGTAAAGGTGATGTGAGGAGACTGAAAGAAGGTGAACCTTTTCATGTATTGTCTCATTTACTCCTAAAACCCTGCTTGGTGGGTGTTAAACTCATGTTACAGATAAAGAAACCTAGACGCAGATAGGATTAGGAAATTTTCCCAATGTTATGTAAAACCAGGCCTGTCTGACTCCAAAGTCTGTAGAAACTAGTAATTCATTAAACTCTTTCTAGTAGCAAGTGGGATACTGTTCTTCCTTCTCAGTAATTACCTTTACTGCCTCAAGTTCCTTCCCTCTGGTACTTTTCTTTCATTCTTTGTGCTTTTATGATACACAGCTCAATAAAGCATAATATACAACCTGCTAGCATTTGCAGAGCCCAGATTGTGTGCTGGGCATCGTGCTAAATTGTTTTCCATTAATTACCTCATTTAATCCTTCCAGCAACCATACATCATAGGTACTATTATTAGCACCTTTTTATATATGAGGCAACTGAAGTTGAGAAAGACGTTCTTGGCAGAGGTTTGATGAAGAGTCTGGTGATACAATTTTTCTGGAGAGAAAATGCAGCATTTCAAAGCCTCATTGCCTTCCTCTGTACTGAGAATAAATGAACCCAGATTCAGAAGTTTTAACATTTTTGAACATTAAAAAATATGCAATATTACTTTAGAATGCTTTTCTTTTGGGAATCAGGGTGGCTTGGAGTTGTATTCTTTGTGATGTATTTCTTGAAAAGATCCGTTGGGCTAATCTGGCTAATTCAGGACACTTCCTCTTCCTCTCCTCTTTCTGTGGCTCTCTCTTCTGTTCTCAGGGCAGCCACCATTAGCATGTGTCTACTGAAGGAACAAGTGTGGTGGGGAACAGGGTGTTGGGTCTCTGGGAAACTTATTTGCATACTTCTTGTTACAAAGGCCAACCACATCCTGGTTAAGACAATGTGCTGTCTGATAAACAGACTGCATCCCCCAGTGTCTGCCTGGAGCTCAGCCAGCATGTGGCCCGCCTTTGTCACAAGGTGCTGTTTATTCTGCCTGGAAGTCCAAGGACAGAACAAACCAGCTAAATGAACCTTTTATTTCTCCCATTCTCTGACAGAAATTCCTTGAGTCGAAAACATGTATTAATATTAGGTTAAGGGAAAAGCATCAGAATTCTCCAGAGATGCCTTCCTAATCCTGTGGAAAACATATAAAAGCTTTGGTTTTCCTCTCTAGCTACAAATTCTTTGGGGTTTGAGAAAACTAGGAAACTTGGAAAATATAGTGCAAGGGCAATATAAAAATCATGGTTTGCCAAGACTTTTTGTTGATAAATATTTCTTTCCACATCTGTTTTCTATGTGTTCCCTTTCTCTTTTCCTTCCTCCCACCCCAGCACACACAGACAAAAGGAAGTGGAGGCTTAAACAATTAACTGGTGACTGCAGGACCCATTGTTTAGGAATCTGGATAATTGAGTCCTAATTTCTCTGACTCCCTTCACTTTGGTAAATTATAGAAAGAAAAAGATTTTGAGACTCAGTCTCATTTTTGGCAGTTAAGGTAAGAAATTCATCTATGCTTCCCTTCTACTGTTTTTTTTTTTCTTTTTCTCTCCTCTCAAAACAATTCAACATTTCCTTCTCTGCTTATTTTCAAATCTAAATGTGGTACATATTTTAAGACATATTTTAAACACAAATTTTATTGGTGACTGCAATCACTGAAAGGAAGGTACTCTGTGAACACAGAAATTGTTTTAATGTTTTTAATCAATAATTCCTATAAACAAATTTTGTCTTGAGGAAATAGAATATGCAGCTATTTCCTTTCTGCATTTACAGTGACCTCTGAAATATATTACAAGCACTCATCTGTATCTAATCCCACATGTGTGGTGAATACTTTCAGTGAAGTATTGACTAGAATCCTTCTGGAGGTATCTGTGGAGGATGATGATAGAGATGATGTTACCGAACAGTTTGAAAAAGACGCCAACTGGCATTTTGAAGGATTACCAACATTTCTAATAAAGTCTCTGAAGAGATTTCTGGCTGCTTAAGAACAATAATATGATAGAGATTGATTATTTTGAGGTTTCGAAGTTAAATACTTGCATGTGGTGAATACTGAGGCTTATTGTGAAAATGAAAATTAGACCTATGTAGAAATCCTTGTGGAGAATGAGACGGTCAGGACTTTTATCAGCGCTGCTCTTTTTTTTTTTTTTTTTTTTTTTTTTTTTTTA